>NW_027284308.1:0-59514 GCF_046629955.1 Centroberyx affinis | reverse complement strand
TACACACAAGTAACCTTAGATACATAGACATTCTCTGTCTGCATTGCAGCCACTCACATGTCACAGGGCAAAGATTAACCTGATGTCAGATACTGTGTGATAGGAACAACGGCAAAGGAAAAAAGTGAGAGCGCTTGTGTGTGTGTGTATGTGATTTGTTGCATACTAGTATCAAACCTCTGTTCAATCTCTCTAATAATGTTCCCAATATATTATTTAACAGTGTGACACTAAACATTATTATTGTCAGTGAGGTGACCAGAGAGGGGTTCATCTTAACAATGTGCTGCACTTTTTATTAGAGCCTGTAAGAGACATTTGAATCTGCTGAAGTATCACCTTGAATTGAAGCTGGTTGGTATGAGTACATTTAAACTCTGTCTCAATGTACAGTTAGTGAAAAGGCAGCAGTCTATATATAATATCTAGCTGTGCCACTAGTTAGTTTGTTCAGAGCATGATCTGTTTATATAAAAAAAGAATGCAGTGTTTTGGGATCTAAAGCTAATTTTGCAGGCCTCAACATAAGTTATTTTTGAGTGAGCACATTGAGGCCATACTGAGGCCATAAATAATTGATTGTGTGTGTGTGTGTGTGTGTGTGTGTGTGTGTGTGTGTGTGTGTGTGTGTGTGTGTGTGTGTGTTTGTTACCTGCAATACATAGGAGAAGCAGTCCTGAAACTCTTCTCTCTTCAGTTTCCTGCCGTTAATGAAGACCTCTCCCAGCAGCGCGCCAGAGTTTCCAATCCTCCCTGAGATGGCATCCAGCAGCGTGGTCTTCCCCGAGCCTTTAACACACACACACACACACACACACACAGACACACGCACACACACAGACACACGCGCACACACACACACACACACACACGCAGAGAGAAAGAGAAATTGCTATTGACTGCACATTCATAAAAAATACAAATGCATTTTGATTACTTAATTATTTTGATTGCTCGCAACATTTTGTTCTGTGGACTGAGCTGTGAGTACCAACCTGAATTGCCCAGTATGCCCATGATCTGCCCACTGTCTACGTGGAAGGAGACATCATTGAGGATCTGACGGGTCCATCGCTTCCTGTAGGAGGGCAAGTCCCACCATGGACCCACACGCTCACTGGACCACACACACACACACACACACACAGCACAAGGTTAAACAGACTTGTAAATGACCCCCTGATCCCCCTGCCACCCCTCTGCCTGTCAGTTTCTGCATCTGAATTTGTCTGTGATCTCCTTCTGCAGCTCTTACCTGACTGTGTAGGAGATCTTGTTGACACTGAGGCAGCAGGAGGGCTCGGCCCGCTCCTCTCCACCGTCCCTCCACACATCCTTCTTCACCTCCGAGACAAACTTGAAGGACTCTCTGACCCTGGTCCCGTTCTCCGGCCCCACGGCCTGCATCGAGTACGATTTGTTCATGTCTCCGCCGATATGCTCATCCAAACGGCAAGTATGTGAAAGGGTGGATGGGTGTGTGTGTGTGTGTGTATCTGTGTGTTTGTATAAGGTCCGTCTCAGGTTAAGCCAAATTGTGGGTCCGTTCGCTCATATCCACACCGCCCATATAGAGTGTGTGTAGCTCTAAATATGTATGCAGGTACAATCCCTCTGCCGTCAGCCCGAACTCCTCTTCTCTGTGCCCATTCCCTGTGCAGCGTGGTGGTTCAGCAGTAGTGGTGTTTCTCAGGCACCATAAACACACAATGACAATGCGTTATCTCAGAGAACTTTGATCTGCAGTTGCATAAAGAAGAAAAAAAAAACACTCTTGCTGAGTAGATTGACTGTTAGTCTCTCGTCAGTCCTCACATAGTATGCTACAACCAAGAAGGTTATGACTGACAGCACAGAAAGGATTAAGGAGCTGACATGACATGTGCTTGGACGCTCGGGTTATGAGAGCGGAGGCCTGTGAGCGGAGACAAGAGGAGTTCTTCAGCTGGACTGGAGTCAGACTGCCTGACGTGGAGAAGAAGAGGAGAACAGAGGAAAGACAAGAGGGAGAAGAAAGGCAGAGAGCTACAGAGAGGAAGAGACAGACACAGAACAGAGGAGGAAAAAGGGGGGCGTTGACCCCTTGACCCTACAAACTTCAACCAGCAACTTGCATCATCATGGGCACAGAGATAGACACTGGCCTCGATCACATGAACGGCTCCTTGCAGAAGGTCAGTCCATGACATGGGATCATGTAAACATCAGGACAAAAATAGCATGTTACCATTTACTGCGTACAACAACAGTTGCTGTATCTTTTGAAGGCATTATATTTAACTGGTGACTTATTTGTGGGTTTAGGTGTCCAGTGATATACTTTGTTGAATTCAAATCCCTTTCTTCTGTGGATCCTGTCTGTGGATCCCTTCCACCCCCCCACCCTCTGAGGTGGTGACTATGTGCTCCACGAATAACACACCAGTCAACTCACCAACTTTGAGTGGCACTGATTGCTCTCTGACCTAAATCCTATCAGGTCGACCATTTACAACGTGGAACTGGTGGTCAAAACAGTCAAGATGCTGCATTATTACAATTGTTAGACATAATAAAATTTACTATATTTTATGTAGTATATTTAATTTTTTTTTTTTTTATTACTTATTTTATATTTTCCTATTTCCCACAATTAGGATACTAGAAAAAAAACATGGGTCTTTTATAATTACTTTCATATTTCTTTGATTACATTTTAACAACATACACCATTTCATATTTTATTTTATCAGACTTTTTCTATTGGATCACACATTTGTGCAAGTTATTTCTCTCTTTATTTTTTTATGTAGCAGATTGATTGTTGGCTCTAGGTCACTAACCTTCTAATTTATATTGCTGTGTTAAGGTTCTTCTTGCAAACCAAATATTTGAGAAGGCTTTGGTTACATAACATTGCTAAATGTTTTTGATACCAATAATTTGGGGACCTTTTGTATTATTCTTGTGACCAGTGGGTCCGAAGGCTGACTTTGACAAAACCCTGCTCTACTTGAGCAGGATGGTTTAGCCAATGAATGATCAGTTTGGCTCACACATGGTTAAATCCAGTCATAGTTATCAAGCCTAGATTTTCCTCCACTTAATCCCAACCCGAACCCAATTAATCCCAACCAACTAAATGGTAGTGCTGTCAAGTCACAATTGTCTGCAGCAGAAGTCACTAGAAGTTGCTACATAACATAATACATTCACTTTCATATCAATTCACTGTGCATTCAGGTGCATAGTAGAGTACACTACATAAAAGAGAGATTTTGCCTTTAGAGTCTTCCCTAAATTAACTACAGAGATGGAGGTATCTTTGGTCATGTAATCTAAACATTTTTTTTTGTAGATGTGCAGAGCAAACAGCAGGCTGCTGGCAAAATTGAGGTTAATTTAATTGGTGTTAGTTGGAGAGACTAGACGGCGAGTGTTTCAGTCTCACTCTCAGTCTGGTTCAAAACCTCCAGACTTGTAGCTCACTAGACAGTGACTGTCCTCCAGGCCCTCCAGAAACCAGGCCCTCCCTCTCTCCTTCTCTTTAGATGTCAACAAAGCAGTGGAGGGTTGCCACATGTGGCAAGTGGCTGAGAATTGGACAGAACAGCTGCCTCAGTAGTAGCAAAATATATTGAAAGTCTGAGATCTATACATTTTTAGAGATACTCTGCAAAAGTAGATTTGGCACTAGTCGGTTACCAGGAGTGTCTGAAAAATCACTGGGTGTTCAGGTCACAAGTCAAGTTGTCTGACTGCTTCTGTACTAGTTAAACTGTCATCAATTGATTTGTCTATCATAATGAAGAGCTTTTAGGATTATATAATGGCAACATCAAGGGCAGGTTCAAATGAACCTTGGACCCACAAAACGCACACATGCCTACAAACACACAGACACACACACACACACACAGACACACACACACACAGACAGGTACACACAGATGCATGCATTTATGTGCACCCACACACACACCTGATCATTTATGTAATGGAGTCATTAAAATTGTCCAGTAAAGACAAGATAAAGATCAGCCGTATGATTTGCACATAGCACTCTTGGATTTGCTGACATTCACAGACATATAATATCGAGCATACAGGCAAAAAGGACTTCAGACATCAACAATAGTGATCCCAGAGTATTCCAAAATTTGGTAACCCCATTATGTCAATGGATTCAAGATTGAGATTTATAAGTGCAAGCAATTTCAGATACAGTATATAGATAAAATAATTTTTACTCTACAATGAATTATCATGCAAGTATTTCCATTTGTTTACTACAGCCAACTTCTGTCATTTTATTCTCACAGTTCTTAACAGTTTATATAGTGTCAAAAAAGGACAAAAGTTTTTTTTTTTGCACTCTTAAATAGGTCTTTTGAAATTATTTTGCTTTCAACTTTCCTGTTTATGTCCTTTAGTGTTGACACGGATACAAATAAATGATTCAAATGTGTCTGTGTGTGTGCGTGTACTCATTGACCCGTCTGCTTGTCCTCAACCAGCGCCAGGACACAGAGTTGTTCTCGTCATCAGAAGAGGACAGCAGTCTCTACTTCACCTACAGCGGAGGCTGCAATGAGCTGGAGGTCAACAACCTGCACTATGAGGTAACTACAGGGCAGCTGCCACGCTCTCAGGCAGGGAGATAAGGAAGATAGCCAGCAATCATTTGTAATTATCTGTACCTTCACCTTTGTGTGTGTGTGTGTGTGTGTGTGTATGTGCACGTACATACACACATAGACACACACAAACATAGGTGTATGTGTATATGTGCTCATTGTGCAAATGTGTGTGTTTTCCCAGGTGGACACGGCAGCCCAGATCCCCTGGTATGAGAGGCTGTCAGAGTTTAAGATGCCGTGGGAAATGAAAGGAGACAAGCAGACGGCCATTAACAAGCTTAACCTCCGAGTGCACAGCGGACAGATGCTGGCCGTCATAGGCAGCTCAGGTAACACACACACACACACACACACACACACACACCGTGTTCAAAATTGTCTTATAATTGTACACCAATCAAGGCCATAAAAATAGCGCCCTTCTTGACTGATGTCATTTGGTCCTCCTGGCTTTTGCAAACATGCATTTCTGACCTGATCTTTGAGTAGATACTGATGTGGGATGGGTAAGGACCTTAAACCAGCAGGCAGCCATTTTTATGCATCTTTATGGTCCATCAAAGCCTCAATTGAAGTGTGGTACAAGAAAAACACTGTCTCTACCTTGCTTTACAATCAAGGTGCATGCAGTAGAAAGGCCAGTGGATGTTCCAAAACACGTCTTTGTTGGTACAGAAAAACCAACACGTTTTGGCAGAAAGCCTTCATAAGGTTCTCTTTTGAGTTATATTGGTATGTGCAAGTTGCAAGAAGTTTCATCTCTATGTCTCTTAGTCAAACTTTTCCAGAAAAATGTGTATATACCTACGCGTTGTGCTTTAACCAACCCACCATCCTCTCCCAGGCTGTGGTAAGACGTCTTTGCTGGACATAATAACGTGTCGTGACGAGGGCGGCACGATGACGTCCGGTCAGATTCTGATTAACGGGAAGCCCAGCACGCCCCAGCTGGTGAGGAAGAGCATCGCTCATGTTCGCCAGGACGACCGTCTGCTGCCTCACCTCACCGTCCGTGAGACTCTGGTGTTTGTAGCCAAGCTGAGGCTCCCCACCCACTTCACACAGGCTCAGAGGGACCAACGGGTAAGACTGAGCTCAGTAAACAGACATGACTTGAACCATATCCATCAGGTACAAGGGATCCTCCTTTAACGGTTGTTTAACTACCTTTACTTGTATGACAAATGTACTTGAAAATTCTTACGCTGCATATGCTGTATTTTGGACTGGATGTGATGACAACGCCTATCCATTTTTCCTCAAATGCAATGAGTTGAAATACTGATAAATGATACTCAGCCACTCTGTGTGCTTTGGCATTTCCTGCCCATGTCACCAAACTGTCTCTCTGCCATTTTCTGCCGCAGGTTGATGATGTCATCGCGGAGCTGCGGCTGCGACAGTGCGCCCACACCAGGGTGGGAAACGACTACGTGAGGGGCGTTTCTGGAGGGGAGAGGAGGAGAGTCAGCATAGCTGTGCAGCTTCTCTGGAACCCTGGTGAGAGAGAGAGAGAGAGAGAGAGAGAGAGGAAGGGAGGGAAAGAGGGAGAAACTTTTTTATCTTGTTATAAAAACATCTCTACACTCTGGAGACCAGATATTTAAAGCCACATTTTCCACTAAGTGTATATGAGTCTCTACTATTCTTTTCTATTCACTGTATAGTTTATCTCAATGCCTCAACACTCCCATTTACAAGCAAGAAGAGTCATGTTCTAGATCATATTTTCTCTATTATTTAACTTGTCCTTCTCCATCTCAGGTATTTTGATCCTGGACGAGCCGACGTCGGGCCTGGACAGTTTCACAGCTCACAACCTGGTGATCACGCTGTCCCGCCTGGCCCGGGGCAACCGGCTGGTGCTGCTGTCGGTCCACCAGCCTCGCTCCGACATCTTCCAGCTCTTTGACCTCGTCGTCCTGCTCTCGTCCGGGTCGGCCGTCTACTGCGGCGCCGCCCGCGACATGGTGCCCTACTTCACTGACCTGGGACACCCCTGCCCACGATACTGCAACCCCTCCGACTTCTACGGTAGGCGTGTGTGGGGGGAGTGGAGAGGGAGAGGAGGAGAGGAAGGTGGGCCGCTGCGCTCAGAACAGTCAGTGCGTTGTCATTGTTTCAAATGTCTGTAAAGAATAGGGTTGCACTCAGCTACTAAGAGGGAGAAATTTAGGACAGAGGACTGCACTGTTTCCTGATGTCACGTTACATGATTTCTGGGTGTTGAAGTCTTCAATCAGTTACCGCCAGCATACAAAGTCACGTAGTGCTGCTTTAAAACAGACAAAATGTATTTGGCACTCTGGCCGTCATCAATGTTTTTCAGCTGGAGAGCAGAAAATGCTTTGCCTCTCCTAAAATACCCTATTGTTGTACCCTACTGTATGACCCTATTCTTCTTTATAAACCTAAACTGTACCCATACTCTTATCTTTCAAGCCTCACTCTGTGTGTGTTTGTGTTTGTGTCCAGTTGATCTGATCAGTATAGACCGGCGCAGTCCGGAGCAGGAGGCCCAGTGTTTGGAGCGGGCCAGGGTTCTGGCTGAGCAGTTCATGGAAAAGGTCCGAGACACAGATGACTCCATGTGGAAACCAGCTGGAACCGGCACAGCACCAACACACACCGACAGGTAGCTGTGTGTGTGTTTGTGTGTCACTGTGCTTCTCTGCTCCTCTCTTTCTTTTCTCTCCTATGCTCGTCTTTCTATTAATCTTTCCATTCTTCTACAATTTCTACTTCTTATCTCTTGTATTTCTCCTTTCTTTTGCTCTTCTCTCCTCAACTATTCAACTGGATAAGTATGGCACTAAAAGGGGTATTTTTCACTTCTCTTACAAATTTACATTATTACCTTGAATATATGAAACCTGTCAACACCTGTCAAGTTTTTTCAAGGGACAATAATTTATAATATTTTTAGTAAAATACTCTCCTCTTCCCACCTAGGGAGCTACAGACCATTTTTGGGCCGCTTGTTACTGCAAACAAGGAACAGCCAAGAGTGTAAATTCCATGAAAAGCATTAGATTATTAATTTCTAAAGACCTCCCCCCCCCTTCCTCTTTTCCAGCCCTCAGCAGCCCAGCAAAGTGGAGAGAGAAGAGGTGATCACTGTTTCCAAGAAGAGAGACAGACTGCCTGGCAGACTACACCAATTTACCATACTCATCAGGTATGAGCAACACACACACACACACACACACACACACACACACACACACACACACACACACACACAGACACTAACCTCCCCTCCCTCCTCCTCCCACAGGCGTCACATGTATAATGACTTCAGAGACCTGGTCACCCTATTGGTCCACGGCTTCGAGGCCCTCCTCATGTCGCTGCTGGTTGGTTGTCTCTACTACGGGGCAGGACAAGAGCGTCTGTCCATTCAGGACACAGTGGCCCTCCTCTACATGATCGGAGCTCTCACCCCGTTCGCTGTGGTGCTGGATGTCATAGCTAAATGTGAGTGAGCGAGTGGTGACACTGTAGGGATGCACATTAGGAATTCATGATGCAGATTAACTCTCAGTTCCTCATATTTACTGCTAGTCAAGTCCCTAAAGTCAAAGTTAAGCCCGTCAGTTATGTAGTTAGTCAAGTTCAACTCCAGATTCAGACCCCAATGTTCAACTCCAGTTTGAGTCCATCCTAAGTCTCAGGACCTGCACATATACAACTGACAAGGGGTCACATTCTGTTCAGGCACATTATCTCTCTTAGTTTTTCTAAATAATGGTGGGGTTTTAGGGAAGTTGGGATGTACAGCATTTGGAAAAGTCATTAACAATACAATTTTGTTATGGAATGAAAGAGCAAACCAACCGGAAGAGATGGAATGAAACAGTTTGGTGAGAGAGAGTTGGGCACAGAGTGTTTTTGGTACTAGTAAAAGATATCCAATGTCCAATTTCAGTTCAGCCAACAGCCATCAAGATATGAGTCCAAGGTAAAGTCTGAAAGTCATGCCATTAGTCATAAAATTGATTCAGTTGATTTACTCATGATTCAGAGTTCAAGACTTACTTTAACACTGCCTGCATATAACACAGGGTCTGTAAGCACGTATAGAAAGTGTTACAATATATGGAAAGTGAATTTAATAATTTCCAGATCTTAAAAACTTTTGGAATTGTACAGTTCATTCCTGATACAAAAATGGCTACACATTTGATGTAGTTGGAGACCCAATGTAATATCGCCTTTTGTGATATTTGTGATATACTTTATCTTCAGCGACTGAGTGATATGGCTTGGTTGACTGCTGTCAGCATATAGCATATTAAACACCACCTAAAATCTCCAAACTAAGGTCTATAAAATGTTTGGAAAAATTTTCCTGATAACAGAGGTTATAATACTCTACCTATGCACTACACTCCCAGCGTCTGAAGACTTACTGACTTTTCCTTAACAGTGTTCTCCTTCTCCTCAGGTCACACAGAGAGAGCCATGCTCTACCATGAGCTGGAGGATGGCATGTACTCTGTCACTTCCTACTTCTTCGCCAAGGTAAAACACAGTGATCAAACGGGATCTCCAGCAGGGGTCAGTCTTGCTCCACGCTGGAGTGACACTTCAGTGTGATTTACCACCCTAGTTCTAGTACAGTACAGTAATCTGGTTTTTGGAAAGCACAGGAGAATGTGGATGTATGTGTCTGCATGCAAATAGACCACCCAGATTCTATACTGTATACACTACCAGTCAAAGGTTTGGACACCTGATTGAATGCACTATATTTTTCATTATCTTAAAGCCATTTTGATCCAAAGGCTTATGCTTAAATGCTTGATTTTTTGTTTCTTAGACAAATATAAATCGAGAAGTTGATGCCTATGTATGAATTTCTTTCCAAAGCCTTTGCCTTTCCATCAAGGCAAAGGGCGGCTACTTTAAAGAATCTAAAATATAAGATAGTTTTGATTTGTTTACACTTTTTTGGTCACTTTATAATTCCATTTGTGTTATTCCATAGTTTTGATGTCTTTAATATTATTCTAAAATGTGGAAAATAGTAAAAATAAAGAAAAATGTGTGTGTCCAAACTTTTGACTGGTGGTATACATTTGTGTGCGTGTGTATCTGCAATTGTGTCCGTATATTTGAGAGTGTTCTCTCTCCACCTTCAGGTCCTCGGGGAGCTACCGGAGCACTGTGCGTTCACCTTGGTCTACGCTCTGCCCATCTACTGGCTGGCCGGGCTCAACGAGGCTCCGGACCGCTTCCTGCTCAACTTCTTGCTGGTGTGGCTGATGGTTTACTGCAGCCGCTCCATGGCTCTATTTGTAGCTGCCGCTCTGCCCACGTTGCAGACCTCGGCCTTCATGGGCAACTCCCTGTTCACCGTCTTCTACCTGACCGGGGGGTTCGTCATCAACCTGGAGAACATGTGGCTGGGTGAGGGGACAGACACAGACACAGACACAGACACAAACACAGACACAGGGTTCTTCATTTCTTTCTACCTTACCATGGAATGTGTTAGGAGACTGAGGGATATGGGTGAAGATAGAGAGTGAAAGAAAGAAAGAGACGGAAAGAGCAAGAGAGACAGACAGACACAGATGTACACACTTACGATTGGTACTTGACTTGATTGGTTAGTATGTGATCTTAAAATGTGTGTGTGTGTGTGTCTCCCCAGTGGCCTCCTGGCTGTCCCATGCTTCCTTCATGCGTTGGGGGTTTGAGGGCATGCTGCAGGTGCAGTTCAGAGGCAACAAGTACCCTGTCTCCATCGGAAACTTCACCATCAACGTCGATGGCATACATGTAAGTTAAAACCAAACGCACCCAACACAGTCGTTGGAGTTAAAACTAAACAGCTGCAGAATCGCACATGGGAGTTAATCAAACACAGTTCCATATTGCTGACCTTCCTTCTTTAACCCTCTTCCTCTCTAGGTGGTGGAAGCCATGAACTTGAACCAGTACCCTCTATACTCCTGTTATCTGGTCCTGCTGGCAGTCTGCCTGGGCTTCATGGGGCTCTACTACCTGTCCCTAAAATTCATCAAGCAGAAGTCCAGTCAAGACTGGTGAACACAGTTTGAACAGTCAGACCAACCTCTGTCTGATATCTGATATCTTCCATGGAACACATGGAACAACATCAAAAGTCTAGAAATGTTTCTAGCAGTGGTGGAAGGGGATAATTTTGGTTCTGGGTCGACTGGTTCGACATCCACCCATATTTTCCATTGTTGGTTACAGCGCTAACTGTTCTTATTAGGATATTTTACAGTGCTAAATAGTTAATTGATGGCAGAAACTTGCTAAATATATGTTTCTGTAATCTTAACAATTTCATAATCCTTCAAAATTGGTGGCCACCAGTGCTAGAAAATCCCCACCACTGTTCAAATGTTATGGAAGAAACGCTTGTCAGGGCAACCAGTTTGATGTCATATCAATCATGGCACCTGTGTGTGAAAGTCACTCTTGAAATCTTAATGGTGTAAGAAATCCTCCCATCTTTGATTCGACTGGTGAAAAGAACCTCACCATATCCACCATGTGCCCAGTCTCAGTAGTTTAAATACAGGAGGAGGAAACTAGAATATAAAAAAAGTTGTACTCACGGTGTGGAGAATCAGTGTAAATCAGCAGCAGCACTTGTTGCAGTACTGCTGTTTGCCGCTGGATGGCAGCAGAGCACTGCAGGTAGATCACAGTTTGAAATGATGGAATTTTTCTCTCCCTCTCTTTTCTGTCTTGGCAAATGATTAGAGCGCCACTTTGGCAGATATCCATCTGCAGCTTTTGCTTGTTCCATTTTCAATCTTCTTTTTTTCTACAGCTTTATCTTTTTTGTATATGTAAGGTTATTAAGCTTAACAATGTGTGTGCCAGTATAGGGAACGCTGAGAAAAGCCGAGCAGAGATTTAGTAAGTCACACTCAGAAAAAGAGCTTGTGTTTGTTGTGTCCTCATAGATTGAAGATTATGTAAGCTGTATTTTTTTTTTTGCACTGGTGCAAAAGCCTGATAAATATATCGCCGACATGGTTTGGGTCCAAATTAGGAAAGCATTAAATCAAGTTGCTCCACTTGAGCATGTTTATTTTTTCTGTCTGCTCTCCTTCGGCCTCCTCACTCGGTATGAGGAATCACTTGTAGCCATGCAGCTTCATATCCATGACAGTTATTAATCATGTAATGATCTTTGGTTGTTATTTCAGTGCTATGAAAAACCTTTAAGATGATTCTTCAGATTTTTTGGGGTGCAATCACAAATGGAGCCTTTTAAAAATCAAGTGTACATTTACACCATAAAGGTACTAAAAAGGATGGATCAAAACAAGAAAGTGGTTCCCCTGTGATTATGAATACAATACAATTTTACTGTAGGCCAACTGGACTGAACTAGTTTTTGGAACATAGAGTGGAATCATTATGTAGCAGTAAAAGTGGCTTTGCTGCCATTTTCAAAGAACATGAACAGTGCCTTTTAGTAGTAGTTTGTGATTATCAGTTACGCCACAATGTCAAGGTAATGTTCATCCCTGTCAACAATAAACACATTTTTATTTACGATGACGGTATGGCAAACGGCAATCAGTGATGGGGTTTGTAACAGAATGTCAACATTGTTACAAACTCACAAGGAAAACACATAAGAGTTCTCCACATGTTCTCCATGACCGAGTTTCTTCTCCTGTGTCCCAATTTGGATCCCAAATGGACTCTAATGCTCTGGCTGACACGCTGATGTCAGCTAGTGCTTGATCTTCTTGGAGAAAAACCAATCTGTGTTATCTAAGGCCTGCCTCTCTCGGGGTCAAGAACAGCTTATGTTACATGAAACGGGAATATCCGAGGCCGATATTGGAGAGTAAATGGGTTCAAAGCCAAGCAGAGGAATGTTGCAGATACTGGTTGAGGGAGAGAAGAGAGAAGAAAAAAATAACATGGATGCTGGTTTGTGATGTTTTAGATGGACTAGCTACGGTTGAGGAGGATTCAGTTTGTCAGAAAAAAAGATTATCTGTGTCCCACACTGCCAGGACAAAAAATATTATATTATGTCAAGATGCTTTTGACACACCTTGTCCAAAGTCCTGTGGTAGATCAAATTGATAGTCATTCTTTTGAATCTACACTGTATGGAAACATGAAATGGTCAAACACAGCAACACATGCACATCCATACAGAGCACAGTTAGTTCAAATCTTTGGCATTGTAGTAGATGTTTTTCCTGCCTTTTCACTGAAATTCTGTAGTTTAAGTCTGTGTGTTACATATTGACTAAACAAGAAGGATGGCATCTGATATTGCACTGCTGAACACATGCAGACAGGAAGACTCAAACACAGACTCTTGATTCCTAACATCATTTATTAGCATAAATACTTCTGTACATCGTCAACATCATCATCATCATCATCACTGACATTATCAATGGCGCGGTGGACAGAGATGAACATCCAACAGTAATAACGCAATATTCCACAACATTTCAGCTCAAACAACTTATAAAAAAGGAAAAAGACAAAAGGAAGAAGACGGTGGGATCTGGGCGGAGGGAAGAGGAGGGGAGGATGAATCTATTCTTCTGCTGTCGTCTGGGCTTTGGCAGCTCTCTTTCTCAGCTTGTCTGCATAAAACTTAAAGGACTCCTGAAAATAAAGTGAGAAAGAGAGAGAGCAACAAAGAGAGACGATTTAGCATCAAACATATTCCCAACAAGCTGTACACACAATTTGGGTAACTGCTCCATAGGTAGTCTGTGTGTGTGCGCGTGTGTGCGTCTGTGTATTTCGTCTCTTTCCAAAAGTAAACAACGGCGGAGCCCTCCTGGGCCCGTCTAAATAGTCTCCACTCGCTCCAATCAGGTTGTCTCGTTTCATCTTTAAATCCCCATTAATACACAAATAAGGGATTTGTAGCACACTCCCCAAACACACACTTTCTCTCTCTCCCTCTGTTCCCGGCTAATTAATCAGCGTTTTGATCCAGACAAAGTGTTGTGGTGGGTGTTTTTTTCGGGGGGGAGAAGGTGAGTGCTTGATGCAGATTACGACGGCTCCCTACATTGTACGTTCGCTTATTAACGTAGTAATTAATGTTGATAAATAGCCGCGTTCGCCATACAAGGAGGAAGAGAGGGAGAGAGAGAGAGAGAGACTGGCAGAGGCTCAAATCTCTCCGCAGCTCCTTCCTCCCAAGACACTTTTGTTCTTGGAGCCATAACTACTGTACAAATGGAGAGAAGGAGGGGGAAATGAAGGAGGAGAGGAGGGTTGCTACCTGACATTGGTTTGTGGAAACTTCTAAATACTGAAAGCCTGATTGGGCTATATACATATTTTGGGTATATTCACAAAGAGTCTTACTTGTATATAGAAAATATGCTTTTTGGAACATACTTAACACGTTGTAACTCAATGTGAATAAACCTTTTACAGCCTTGGAAGTAAAACTCGAGTCAGGCTGTGATTTCTTGCATCAAAAACTGAGACAATTAGAGTCATTAACATTTTTTAGTGCAATAAGTCACTATGCAAACCAATAGCCAGTAGTGGATAGACAGTGTTTCAACAGATTGTTAGTGTAACACATTGTTTTGAGGTGGGCTGGCAGGAGAGAGGGGCAGTGAGGAGGAGAAGGGGTGCGGAGAGATGACCTCCACACCCCACCACCCCCACCCCCCACCCACTGCCTCTCCTGTGCTTATAAAACCAGGCAATTACTTTACCTTCCTGACATTCTGTGAATAATGCAGCGGCTCCTCTCTCCCTCTACCTCTATCTGTCTCTCTTTCTCCATCTATCTTTGTAGGTGAGCGAGGGAGGGTAAGAGGTGGGCTCACTCGTACACCTGCCTCGAGGGGACAGCACATCAAAGTGCTGGGGCTGAGAGGGGGCTGTGTGTGTGTTTGTGTGTGTGTGTCTCAACAGTCCTCTGCCAAAAATAGGGCTACATCAACTTACAAAATGTGCAATGTACTGAAATGCTCAAAAACACTAGGAGCCAGAAAAAGAGATAGGCTATTGCAGTGACACCATCTCGCTTACACAATATATGTACTCTGTGACCGGGGGGCACAATTTCTGACACACACACGCATACCAATACACACACACCCACACAGCAACAAACACAGGAGGCTAGCTGCGGGCCAGTGTGTATTGAACTTCCCTGAGCAGGCAGACTGCTCCCTCACATTACCTTGGCACACACAGACTACGCCACACACACCATGGCACACATTAGGACACCAGCCGGACAACTGCCAGCACTGGTTAGGAGCTGTGGGGTGTGTGTTTGTGTGTGTTTGTGTGTGTGTGTGTCTGTGTTTGATCTGTTCATAGTCTGTTGTCCATGTCTGCGTGGTTGTATGAATAAGGAAAGGCGTGTGTGTGTGTGTGTGTGTGTGTGTAGTCGGTTGTCTGATGGTATAGTGTAGTACTGTAAGCATTGAGAAAGAGTAAAATGGTGAGTGTTGAGTCTTCTTTTAGAGGAATAAGTATTTATGTTTCGCTTTTTTATTTACCAAGGTGTGCTGAGCACTCATCCTCGTTTTTTCCACACTCACAGTTACACACACATTCACACGTCATCGAGCTTCCCAGTACAACCACAGGTTTTACTGCTGGCCATTTAGCAATGCTGGAATAGTTGAGGTACGTGCCTTGTTCAAGGACACATGAAAGGTGATTTAGGTTTACAAAGTTCTCCGATGCAAATTTTCTCAGCTGGTCTGGAGAATCGAACTAGCAACATTACAGTCACAAATTTGCTTGTCTTAACCTACAGGATACCACTTACTTTTGGTAATGACTACTTGTAGCATTAGAGAAGCTAACTTGTGACCACAAGGACAGTGGTTTGAATCCACAACCGGTCTTATAAAATGGGGGAACTGGATGTTGCTCTCATCTTTCTCAAATATAGTACATCAAAATGCCTTTGAGCAACATCCTTAAACCCTGTGTGTGTGTGTGTGTGTGTGTGTGTGTAAGCGAGAGAGAGACTCACAGGGGGCTCAAGGAAGGGCGCCGTCTCTCCTGCGTCGCGGTAGAGCGCAGCCAGCCGCTTGAGTGTCAGGTCATCTACTTTCATCCCCTCTTTCTGCATCTGCTCATACAGGGCCTTGGCTGATGTCAAGTCCTTATCCAGATCTGAGAGAGAGAGAGATTGTGTCAGCAAATGAGGAAAGAAAACACCATGTCAGATTTAAGTGTCATGTTTTATTTTTGTACAGACATTTGCAAAAAAAACAACAGCAGCAAAAAAAGTGTGCTTGAGAGAGATGTAAGTGTCATGTTTTAGTGGTGGGGGGAAAAAACTGATATCCATTCATTTGTCACGATCATACAAAACAACATTAGCTCTATAAAATCCTGTTGGTGGGGCATGTTAAAAGAACAGCAGGTGAAAGAGCATGAGTAGTTGTGTAGGCTACTTTGTTTTCCTCCTGTTGTAGTAATGGCAGACAAGAAGAAAGAAAAACTAGTCCAAGATACATTGTCAGCTTTCAAATGAAAGGTTTGGGCCCGTTCTGGATTTTACTCCACTGAAAGAACCAAAAACCTCCATAAAGATAATGCGATTGCAAGAAATGTCTTATGAAACTTTTTTTTTTTGTGTGGAATTTGTTCTTAATGATAAATAGTCAGCACTACCCCAACAAATAAAAGGTTAAATAGATTGACCTTTGCCTTATGGGATGTTACGTTGCCATTTGTAGGGGTACGTTTTAAATTTTTTAGTCGTGATATATGGCAATATATTGATGTAATGATCACCTGTATCCTGATACTATCGTTATTGCGGCCTAAGTATTGTGATAGTATCGTATTGTGAGGCCTCTGATGATCCCCACCCCTATTTCTGTTAATTCAGACATTTGCAAAAATCAAACAAACAGAGTAAAAATGTGTGTGTGTGTGTGTGTGTATAAAAGAGTGAGACAAAAGTGACGTGTGAGGTCACTGCGGTCACAAAGAAGAGCGAGGGAAAGAGACCGAGAGAAAAGAAAACCCCCAAACGAGTTGAAAAAAAAAAAAGAACAAGAACAGAGAGAGAGAGCGGAGAGGAGAAGCGAACAGAGCATTGCTAATTGTGTGCCTTGACCGGCCAGCTAGCTAATGCTAATTAAATAGTCATGTCTGCTCATCTCTGGTGTGACAAGGTACGGAGGAGAGGAGGGGGGGGTGAGGTGAGGAGACGATGGAGAGAGGGGGGAGGACATGAGGAGAGGAGATGAGAAGGAGGAGAGAAGAGACGGGTCAAAAGAGGAGACGGGGAGAGGAGAGGAGCGGAGCGGAGAGGTAGATGAGAAGAGGGAGAATGCAAGCGGACAGGTAAAGGAAGGAGGGGAGGACAGCGGAAGAAAAGAGATGCGAGGACAAGAAAAGAAGAAGTCGACAGGGTTGAAAAGGTGGAGAGGGCAGGAAGCGAGGGAGTGAGGAGCAGAGTGGTGGACCGTGTTGCGATTAGCACGCTAGGCTAGCCAGGACAGCTAACTCATTAGACGACATGTGTTCTTCTGCCCCTGAATGCCTGCATGCCTGCACACGCACACCTTGCCCTGATGCATTGTTAATGCGTCCGCTAATGATGAGTTAGCCACAGGCCAGCGAGCCGACTGCTGCACTGCTCCCACTGCTTCACAAGAACCCGCCAGGCCTGTGTGTGTGTGTGTGTGTGTGTGTGTGTGTGTGTGTGTGTAGGATACCGTACCGTGACATTTCATCAGGTATGAGTAGAGCACCTTCTTCTCAGTGAAGTCTGGAATCAGGTTCAAAAGGCTCTTGATCTTGCCCAGCTGCAGATTGCGCACACAGACACACAAAACACTTATTTACATTTAAGTCAGTTCAATTCAATTTATTGTCATTATACCAGTCTAGTATAACAAAAAGTCTTGTTTGCCAGTCTCTCTGGTGCAACATAAAAACATAGTGCAGATACTGACACAGTAAGAGACACACTTTCAAGACAATATTACATCATGAAAAATATTGCACAGTGCCTATACCTTTGTGTCTGTGCTTTTGTTTCATTTTTATTTTGCAAATAATTGCAAATGATGACATGAGCAGAATGTTTCTATTGCCATACACTAACAGTAGGGATGAGACGATATATATCAAAATTCAATATATCACAACACAAAAATGTATCGTGGGGCAGAAAAATGAATCATGATATTAGCTACATTTTATTCTGCTGTAGTAATCACAAATGAGACGGCTTGCTCATCACAATTTCACAAGCTCTCCAACCAAATTACATTATTTGCACTTTGTAATGACATTTAGAAATTGTTCACATTCTAGTAAGCCAGTGCTAGACAGATTTGTGGCTCAGAAATCAACAGAATTCTGCACAGTCATACTTTGTTGTCACTGAATTGTATTGAATATTGTATTGAATCGTGAACCTCGCATATTGTCCCATCCCTAACTGACACTGTAGTTAAAAGCCGTTAAATCACCTGTATTTGCCCTCTCGATGGCCTTTAGCATGCATTTAAAAAGACAGAATAATACAACTGTGTGTTTTTACCTGTCCGGGCCGCTGGGCCTTCCGAGCCATATAGGACACCAGTGTGTCTCTCTGTTCAGCCACGGCGTTACAGCGCTACGGCAGGGCAGGAGGGACAAGAGACATGACAACATTACAATGAGGGCTAACATTTGGGGGTAAATGTGTTTTTTAAAACGGTAAAGACTCTCCAACCTGTCCCCCCTGCTCTTTACACACACTCCCACATACCCATGCACGCACTCAATCACACACACACGCATTGACACACAAGTCAAAGGTTAATTACCGACTTAATAAGGGTGTCAGACACACAACTCCTCATTTCTTTATGAATTAAAATGTACAGTGCTATTCACTTCAGAAAGCATAATTATCTACACTTAGTCACATAAAGGGCCCAATCTAGTACTTAGTGGAAATCTAAATATGCACTAAGCCCAAGCTTTTCATTGGGTGATTTTTTCCTGTACAGCTTGCAGAAATTAACCAATTAGCGAAAAACAGGAAGTGAGAGAGATAATGATAACCAGCGAGCGGGAGAGAGAGTGTAAGAGAGAGAAGTAATAGACTCCCTATTTGACATAAATGACAACATCCAACCAAGCAATTTTCGCTGCACTAGGCCTTCATAATGCTATACATTCAAATATAACACTGTAATTTAGAAAAACATGTAGTTGTCGGAGGGGGGTGGGGGGGGGAATCTCATGGCGTGTTGCTGATGATTTAACCTGTACAAATACTACACCCGTTTGTGTCAAACGTGTGAGCATACATGCGTTTCATGTGTGTATTTAAAGTGTGTGTGTGTGTGCAGGGAATGCATTAAAGTTGCCGTGCTCTGTGTGAGCGAGTGTGTGAATGAATGAGAGAGTGTGCTGTTCTCTTGGCTGAGCAGCAATGAGGTCAGATTACTAGCCAATCGTGAACTAACGTGTTTCACTCCTTCTCCACCTCCTACAGAATTAAAAGCGAGTGGCCTGCGAGGCTTTTAACAGGAAGACACACACACACACACACACACACAGCAAGCTCCCCACTCTTCGGAATCACAAAGCGGCAGGAATGGCTTTAGTACAATCAGGCAATTAGACTAACACTATGCCACTTCACTCAACTTTGCTCCACTCTCTCTTTCCTCTCCCTTCTTTTTTTTCGCTAGACCGACCACTCCCAACGGCGAGGCAAGACCCAACAGGCGGCTATCTTCTCCCCTGCTCATGGCACTGGCGCACACACACACACACACACACACACACACACACACGCTGCCTAAAAGCTCTGGATACCCAGGGAACGCTACCTCCTTTCCTCAGTGACCCCTCTCAACACAGACCTACACACACACACACACACACACACACACACACGCAGTTGTAGACAAGTCTGTGTGAGTGCCCGCCTCACTGCTTCCCTCTGTTCACCGTTCACTTCTTAATGACTAAATTCATCCCTCTCGCTCTCCTCTCGCTCCCCGCCGACCTCACCTCCCTCTCTCTTGATAGGCTTGTCATCATTATCGTCTGCTTGGCTAGTTAGAAGCTTTTCAGAGTTTCGGTCCTGCTTCACTTATAATGGGATGGAATGGAAGAGTTGGGCTGCTACCCTTCAGTGACCCCGGAATGGCGGCTTGGGAGGGAAGAGGATGGTGGGGTGGGGAGGGGGGGGGGTCGTGATGAGGGACAAACCAGAGCCTACCAGTTCAGACTGGGCCGGACCAGTTGAGTCTAAGCTTGCCAACTTGAGGCTTCCACTGGGAACAGCGGGGGAGAGCTTTAAAATACTCATTGCTGAGATGTGCTTGCAACTTTTCTTTCTAGCACCATGTCCATTTGTTCCAAGTTTGGGTTTTTTTTTTTCCATGTTTTCCTGAAAGATAGCCTTTACATTTTCAGAGTTTTCAAGACACCCTCACTGTATTAGTAGCAGCTTTCTCACAGGCACTTCATGTCCTTTCTCAAACAAAAACATCACACTATACGATCTTCCTCCCGCTTTCCTTGGTCTTCAAAAACGAAAACTGAGAACAGAAATTTTGAAAATAGTTTTTCATCTTTCTCTTCTGCAGAGAGAGAATAAAAAAGTAAATGTCTGAAAGCCTTAGACTGGCCAAGATGCATATCAAGCGAGGAGCATATTATAGCCTCAAAAACACGGAATCCGTAGTTTGTGTTTAAATAGTGATGAAGATGAGTAGTAAGTAATGTATCTGTGTTCATTAGCATGCATGCTAGTCAGACATCCCCGTTAAATGATTGAGAGGGATAATCACTCTGGATGTCAGGGAGGAATGAGTAGTAGATATTATGGCAATCTCTCTCTTTTTTCATTGTCGCTGTCCTCCTCTCTCTTTCGGAAGAACACACTGTCATTATGAAGAAGAATTGTTGAACTGTTTGAATTGTTGAACTGAAGAATTGATTAAATTGACCTGGTGGGTAAAATAAAGATAAATACAGACCAAGACTGAATCGTCACCTTCATCCATGGATTAACCACGTATGAAATGTTATATACAACCCCTGGCAGCTTTCTACTATTCTGTCCACCTTTTTCTCACACTATTCATCCCCTCCCAGGTACGGGTTTTTCAGAAATTATAGCAAGGGAATACACTTGCTTTTATATTATATATTAGACTTATATTTCAGTATATATTTGTCAATTAGCAGTGTCTTTTGGGTAATAAATGATAAATATTGTAATTCAGAGGTTAAAGTTGGTTGTAGTAGTTGTACTGGTCTCCTTGTTGAAAAGGTGCTTTTATTTGACTGTTTTTGCAATGAAATTGTGATTTGTGAGAACTCTGTTCCATGACATTTGTCAATATATGAGATGGTTTTTATGTGGTAGAGTGGGGATTGTGAGCCTTTACAACATTTGTAGGAAACTTTTGATTTGGACATATTTGATATCACAAAATCACAAACTTATGTCAGAGCTTACCTATGGGTTTCCTGTAGTAAAATATTACATTTCTTACAATACATCCTTATCTTTTCTCCTCTTTACAAAGAGTGTAAACTTCAACCAGCTAACACGCATGTCTGACAAGAAACATACTACGATGGATTCCTATGGATTCCTTTAGTTCATGTTTAAAAAGTGATGAAGTGTAGTCGGTAAGAGCTGTAAGTAATATATCTGCGTTCATTAGGAGGCACGCTAGACAGACATGCAACTCAATGACAGAGCGATAAACACAGAAAATGAGAAACATGGCTGTTGGAGGGAGGAAGAAACAGGAGAACAATCTCTGCATGTCTGTCTTCATGTCTGTTTCTTCCACTGAACCTCTCTCCCTCTCTTCCCACTTCTCTCCTTCCGCTCATCTTCCTGCCCTCTCCATCCATCCCTCTGTCTCTCACCCATCTAGCTTGTACATATTCATATCCCCAAGCTCAATGCAGAGTCATTGAGCTGTAATTTATGAACCGTGGTTACATTAGCAAAGTAGTAGGAGGCCAATTTCAGACAGCCAGACGGTAGTGGAATGTGGTTAAGTATTCCCTGCATTTACCAAGAATGAGAAGACGTAAATGCAAGGCTGGATAAATAAGTCAACGACCCCGGTAGCAGAATTTCTCCAACACTCACTGGTATTTGGCGATTGGACGAATACATCGGGGATCTGAGATGGACTAAAACCACCACCAGTGGAAATTCCCTTGTTGATTTTCTGCAGATTTTAATTACCTTGATCTTCAGGTCATTTAAAATGTAGCCTAGTCCCTACACTCAAAATGGGGAAAGCACACGCGACAAATTATGCTCAAGTTGATTTAAAATTTTATTTAGTGCTAGCATAGAAGGTAGCCTAAGCACACACATTTCACTGAGCCTTCCTCATGGTGTGCTGGTTTTTTGTCCCATCTTGTGCTACTGCCTCCCTCACTGCCACCTGATACTTGTTCAGTTTTCTTATACTACATTATACTAAAAATGGCCCTTCCCGGCACATTTAGAAGCTATGTTTCAATTCAAGTCATCAGATCTGCTCCATGAACACTGTATGTCTTTCTTACCCCAACACCCGCCCGGCATGAAACAATACAACTGTATTCCTCAGACAATGTTAAAGTCTTGGTTCTCTGGCTTCTAGTTTTGGGAAACACACACACACACACACACACACACACACACACACACACGTGTACTCACAGCTAACATGAACTTGGCATCCTCCACTTTGTCCATATCCAGTAGCTGCAGGAAGAGGTCTGAAGCCGGCCTGTAGCAAGCAAAGTGGTTGGCTAGCCGCTCTGCCATAGCACTCACTGCAACACACACATACACACACACAAACATAATGGTCAATGGCTTTATCATTACATGTGTGCTTATTTTGTTGATGGTTGCATTGTACAGCACTATATTTGTCAATGGCTTTAGCATTATCTATGTTTGTATATTTTCAACTTCGAATCGTATTTTGTATTTGTGTCTTTGTTTTGTGTGTGTATGCGTTGTGTTTCTCTTACATTTGTCAATGGCTTTTTCATTGTCATCTTCCAAAACCCTTCTGAAGACGTAGGACATGCTGGACCCTGTGCTGTCTGGACCGGTGTAGACCGCCTCCAGTACCTCTACTGCAGACTCCAGGTCACCGCTGGGGAAGGATGGATGGGTGAGAAGAGTGGTGGTGGGGGGGGGCGAGACAGAGAGAGAGGGAGGAAGGCGAAAGAGAAAGAGGTTACTTCATATAAAACAGTACAAAGTACTCCCAACAACCTGTGCATTTTTTTTGTGTGGCTTTGTGCAGAAAAAAAAATATGTTCGTCTGATACATTCAATTCTTTGACATTTGGTAATCAGCCATGTGATATTTCTACCCCACTTAATACCTTCAAACACGGACCTGACCCCTTCGAACAGGAACAATACAGTAGATGTGGTGTACTGTGAGAAACCGGCAGGGTTAAAGGCCAGTGACTTTGTTGCTACATCATATCTGAGTTTTTTGACCTGGAAAGCTCTGCCATTATGGAAATTGGAATCTGGAATCTCTCATAAGCTTATGTGTTACAGTCAAATATTCTCTCTCAAAAAAAACAACAAAAAAGTTGATCAAGATGATACTGGTTTATTTTCTTCCTTTACAACCTTCCACTGAGTACAGACCAACTCTTCCACTGATACACTTGTTATTCTCTGTCATACTGTAAAATGTGTTTCTGCTGAGGTTGCCACAACCAAACACAGCCTGCGCACCAAAGCACCGCAAACCTCAAACAACTCAATCTGGCAACCAGGCCTAGCTAATAACACTTTACACTCCCTCCTCTGCTCCCCCTCGCTGCCACCAGTCGTTATGAATATTTAAAGTACAGGGTGTGTGTGTGTATGTGTGTGTGTCCGGGGGTGGGGGGGCACGTATCCGCGCTGATTGTTGCGACTGGGGCCGTCTGAATAATTCAGCGGGGGGCCCCTCTAAATGTGGTGCTCCGCTTTCCGGGCCTCCTTTTTTTCCGCCCCGGCTCTTAACCAGTCAGCTCGACTCAGGCGCAGCGGGGACGCACGTGTCACAGCCGCTCAGCGCCCGGCTCCCAGAGGTCAGGGTTCAAGCTGACAGGCCCGCGCCGCGATGGCCAATCGGGCGTGAGACCGTCTTGCTATTTTTCACTTCCTGCTGTCCCTCCGAGTTGGCGTGGGGCCGCCGCCGCTTGGGCTGGGGGACGACGCTAATGCGGCAAGTAGCGCAATGAAAGTTTGATGCACAATGTGTTTTATATTTTGTTCTCTCTTGTTTCGAGAAGCGATGGAGCCGGAGCGGAGGACGGAGCAGAGGGGGGGCGGGGCGGAGGGAAGAGGGTATTGTGTGTTTTTATGACACTAAGGAGAAACCATGAATAATCCCATTAAGCTTGTGTTTCCTATTTGTACGTGACAGCCCCCTCTTTCTGTGAGCTTTTAATTTAAGAGTGTGTCAACCTGGGTCTTGCTCACACTCTTGCCTGTTGGTTATGCATTAAACCATCTATCTCTCTGTACTGCAATGTAATACTGAACATCATATAAAAAGGTACTTAAGACTTAAAAATGGACTTTGTAAATCATGGCGCAATATCACAATGGCAATATAAAGTGACAAATTCACAATATATTTTTTTGCCCATAACATGCAGCCCTACTTTGCTGTGTCATCGTCTTTCTGTCTGTCTGCACTCCATTTGCCTTTGCATGGCTGTTATTTTGTCTGGAAGGATTAGAGACGAAGGCGATCAGATGCCAACTTTCTCAGCCCTTCAGATCTAGGGAAATGTCTGAGAAGCTGTACATGCCAAAATGTCTGTGTCTCGTACATGACCGAAATCCTTCGGCCTCATAAGCACCGCGTTATAACTGCCATGACCAGCCGTACACAGATTAAGAAACTTCTAGAGTCTTGGGAACATTTAGTGTAGGCCAATAAAACACTTGTCAGATTCATTGCCTACATAACCCTCACCAATAATCTCCTCACTCCAGCCAAAATCTCCTCACTTTATCTATGAAGAACTCAAACTAGTCTTCACAAGTCCATCAATAAAAGTCCATCCCCACATACACACTTGGCAGCCTTACTTTTTGATGTGTGCCATGGCTGTGTTGTTGATAAACAGCATGCTGGACAGGTTGAGGGGCGTGCCGAGGCCCATCATGAGTGACTCCACTTCCTGGATGCCCGTCACGTCACCTTGGCTACCCAGGGCCTGGACCAATCTGGTGATGGAGAGGTGCGATGGCACATGGTCTGCCTGCAGCATGGACTTGAGAATCAGAAGGCCATCTGGGGAGGAGAGGAAGAGGTGAAGAGGTGTGTGTGTGTGTGTGTGTGTGTGAGAAATGAGCGTGTGTGTGTGTGTGTGTGTGTGTGGGGGGGGGGGGTTTGTGTGCATGTGTGTGTTTCTTACCTTTCCCCTGGCCTTTCTTGCAGTGTGTGATGATGAGCAGGTTGGTGGCCATCTCACTAAGTTGGAAGCCTGCCACATGAGATGCAGCCCTGAGAGAGAGAGAGAGAGAGAGAGAGTGAGAGAGAGAGAGATGGATGGGTTACACAGTATTTTCTTAGTACAGTTTCAACAAAATGCTTCATATTTGCATTTTGCCACATGCCTCAAACTCCAATAACAAGCAAATAAAAATTGGTTTCACTCAACGTTTCTGTCTTGACTTAATTTTGAGCTCTTCACTATGTTTGACTAAAGCGGTCTAGAGGCTGCAATAACTGACAACCACAGCAGATTAGATGCATGATGGGAAATTTCTGTGATGGCTACCTTTAGCCCACAGAATCATAATACTCAGATTGATTCCACAGAGATCTGAACATATCAGCATGGTACAAACTGTCATGCACTTGTCCATTACACCAAGTTAAATTTAGAAAAAAACATTAGACTCATGATCCACATAGAGGATAAACAGATGAGCAGAAAGATAGAGATAGAAGATAGACAAGACAATGGGAACAAATCTGATTGACAGCAAGTCTGAGCCTCTTGTAAAACGCCTGCTGTGACGCTGAAAATAATACAGACATGAAACAGTTGATTGGTGTCATGGTGTGCGATGTTCCTCCCAGCTCAGACTGTGCATGCGTGTGTGTTTGTCTATTTGTGTGTGGTATTATCTAGGAGGGTGAGGCCGGGTCAGAGGAGCCCCTCCCACTCCTCCATCACTCCATCCTTCCATTTTTCCCTCCCTCCATCCATGTATTTGCTGTCCTTTTCAGCCCTCCTCCTTTTCATTTCTTCGCCTCTAAAACCTCAATCAAGCTCGCCTTCCTTTTTTTTTTTTTTTATTATTATAGCCCTGCGACCAGATTAATCCGCCCGCTCAATTGAGCATCAGGCCGGCAATCCTTATCGCCACGGCGACACCAGGCCAAGTAGCAGCCGGCAGCCGCAGCGACGGGGTCGCCGTGGAGATTGGAGCGGGAACAGGGTCGCAGACGGATTGCCGTGGAGACCGAGTGGTGGGGGAGAGGGGTCAGAATTATTCTTATCGGTTGAGAGGAAATCTCTAGAGGCCGTTTCTTGCTCACCTTTTCAACACCCCCCTCTCTCTCTCTCACACACACACACACACACACACACACACACACACACACACAATCACTCTCTCCCTCCTGGGTCTAGTGTTTTAGCCGATGAATGTACCATCATCCACCTCAACCCTCTCCTCTCTTTCTCATCATCATCACTCTCTCCCGAATCCCTTAATCTTGCCATAAGCACCCCGCTGCTCAATTCTGTACAGATTACCCTAAAACAAACACACACACACAGAATTAATGCCTATAGCGTCTTCATTAACCTCATGCATGATTAAATCTACCCCTCCTTCCCTCATTCACTCCTTCTTTCCTATTCATCTCTTTTTATCTCCTTCCCATTTTCGTCTTTCTCCTACTCTCGTCTTCACTCATTCCACCTCTCATTTAGAGTGGAGATAAACTAAGCTTTTATCCATGTAGGGAGGCCATAACCCAATTCAAGGAGAGATTGGAGATGGGTTATCACTTGTACTGCCTAGTGCTCACTGAAACACTGGTGTAAAATTGATACGATTATTTCACAAAACATAAGAGAGCCATGTAGAGACACAACAGGAAAAATAATGATAGTGTGATAGATGTTTTTCTATGCGTTTTTTTAATCTCATCTGCACAAATTAGTAATTGCATCATTCTTTAAGTGTTTTGTATCATATATTATCACTGTCTTTTTTTTAACTTCGCTTTATACGTCTTAGCAAATAAAGTAAATTGATATATGGAAGAGAGAGATAAGGAGAACAGGTCAGAAAAGGAGATAAAGAAAGAAAGAGGGAAAAAAGGGGAGATTACCTAAAAAGACAAACAGAGCAGAGAAGCTCAGCGCTGTACTAAGCTCAGATCTCTAATGCCTCTGTCTGTCCATCCCTTTGTCCCCAGGCTCAAGCCCTGATACGGCCCCGGCAGCATAAACACACGATACATTACTAATCGGTGGAAGATTGACGTTTTTGCGCAAAGTCATCCGCTTCTCAGAAAACCACAATTAATCTGTGCGTGTGAGTGTGTGTGTGTGTGTGTGTGTATGTATCTCTGGGCTTAGTAAGAACTACTGTTCATATCCAGTGTACAGCAGGGTCGAGTGTGTCAACACACAATCAGTGCATAATCCCCGCCTCTATTGAGGAGATGCAGCCTGAGACTGACGTGACCTGGAGGAGACAGGCGAAGAGGCAGAGCCTTCACCAGACTGTGTGTTGGGTTTGTCAGAGCGTTACATTCATAAGCAGGATGCTGCTAAAAACCAGCAACAGTGTTGGAAAAAAAAAAAAAATCCTATAATATATTTAGAATATATTAGCTGTTCTGATTTATAATGATCTAAAATGGGGGGCGGGGGGGAGCACTAAAAAGAGATTATTTGGTTATCTGTGTTTAGCCATTGTTAAAGGTGTACTGATACAGATACTGGTTATCACAAATTAGGCAAATACCAGGATAAAATGAGGTTCTGGTGTTGGAGACTATTTCTACTGAAATCCAAAGATGAACACCATGCCAGAAATCAAAGCAAAATTGTTCCTTGTCCAGAGAAACCAAAACTAATTGTCTAAGCCTATAGTGTTCATTAAAAAGGATCAAAACTTGGCATCAGCGGTAAAAAAAATAATTTTTGCATCCTTAGCTATGGATGCCGTTTCTCCTCATGATAAAACCCTCACAGTCTGAATGTCACTTACATGTCTCTGAGGTCCATGGCTTCCTCCATGCACCCCGTGGCAAGCAGCGAGCGGATCAGGTAGTCATAAAGGGCGGGGCCTAATACCACACCCTTCTTATCAGCCTCCTTCAGCATTCCATAGGCTTCTGCAGAGAGGGAGGAAGGGAGACAGAAAGAATAAATTAAAGAATAGTAGAATTTGAGATCATCTTCATTGGGTTATTATGGGATGAAATACAACAGATGAAATACAACAGTGAGGCTAGTAAGGCCAGTTAGCAGATGATCTTCACTTGAAATTTGGCACCATTTAGGTAACTCAAAGAGTAGTGTTTGTGTATGTTATTAATATTGGGAATGACTTCATCAAGCCCATAAGTTATGGGTTGAGCAAGGGAAACTTTACACCCCTCGGATGGTTTAAGTATCTGAAAGCAGCTTCAAATGGCTTTAGTCCCAGGTTTATGTGATGTGGGACAACAATACCGGGACCCCCTGCGGCTTACCTTTGGCCTTGCCCCTCTTGCAGAGTGTCAGCAGACGGACCTGGTAGTCTGTCACACTGACTGCGGGGGCTGTAGGGGGGGGGCTGGCTGATTTGGGCGACTTGGCGGGCTCTGTGGTGGCAGCTTGTTCATACCAGACCTGGAAAACACACAGAGAAAACATACAGATATAAAACCCAGTCTGATGTTTCCTACAAAAGAGAGCAACTTCCAACATTCGACTCTGTATATGTGTTCAACTGTGTGTTGGCGGTGTGTGTATGTGTGTGTGTGTGTGTGTGTGTGTGTGTGTGTGTGTATATATAATGCTGGGCGGGCAGGGCAGGGTTCTCCAATGCTCGGTCACCCGTTTAGCCGTGAGGGGAGGGGGTTAAGCTGTACTGGCTAGGGGCAAATTAGGACTGGCACCCCAGGGGCAGAAGAAGTGTGTGTGCGAGCATGTGTGTGTGTGTGTGTGTGTGTGTGTGTGTGTATGAGTGTGTGTGTGTCGAAGTGGGGGTGACAAATCCAGAGCCCCAGGGGTCACTAAGTTCATCGCTCCAGGCAACAGCAATCACTTCCTGTCTCATCATGCTCTGGGCCATTGCCGCACACACACACACACACACACACACACTTACACACTTTACAGTGCAAACCATAGCTGAGAAAAAATGCAGCAAGGATGAATGGAGCAATCTGACAGAAAGGAAACTGAATTTTCAGGTTTTACTGTAAGTAAAATTCTACTCCATCCCTGTTATATCCCATTGTTTTCTTTTATTCTTTGATTCTGTCCATTACGTTGTGTTTTTGGACAGCATACACTGGAAAGTAGCAGTATATTCGGGAAGAGAAATAAAGGTTGCAGGTGGGACTTAATATCACAAGAAGCATGTGACATGCATGAATCCAAACCTGTTAACCACAGAGAGCCCTTTATTCTACCCTGTCTTTCCTGTTCTGGTGTTGGATATGGGGCTGATAAAAAAAAAAAAGGGTATCTGAAAATTTCCCCAATATTAAACTCTGGTGTCAAGATGCAGGTGCACAATGTCAGAAATGAAAACGTGACTTGAGTTCATTCATTTTTCACACATAAGATGATCTCTAATTTTTGTTCAGCGACTAAAAACTAATGATGTAAGTCTATATTTAAAAAAGTAGTATCGGTACATCTCTATCTGACAGCATCCAGCGTCCTGTACTCTCTTCCTTATGCTGATATAACGAAGCAGCCAGCGGCAGCCATATGGTGGCATTTAGCTGCTGCCTAAATTAGTCTGGCATTACAGACAGATCAAGCCGTAATTCCTTTCACCAGCCAGCCTGTCTGATTGACCACACTTCAGATCAGAGCTGCAATCCTGTTTCCTCTACATGTAATGAACAGAGGCTTAAAGGGGAGGGGGGCGGGTGGCGGGGTCGCATGGAGAGAGCAGCTGATGGAGGTTTTTTGGGGTTGGTTCCTGTGATCAAAAGTTGAGGTCAATTTGCCCTCTGGTCTATCAATTCAGGAAGCAAAAATAAAACCTTGTAGCTTTCACATGAATTGTCCTGGCTTTATAATTGAGAACGAGACCGCTGCATCCTTAACTGATGAATTTATAATTTGAATTTGCTCACTGGGAAATGAGCTTTAGCATTTTGTTTAACCTTTATTTATCCAGGGAAAGTCAACTTAACACACTTGCCATTTCCAGCCACACCCTGCTTCACATTCATATAGTGCCACCTGGGAGCTTCCCAGTACAACCACAGTCTTCTACTGGTGGATATGAGCAGCTGGGGGTTAAGTGCCTTGCTCAAGGGCACCTCGGCAGTGCTTGCTGAGGGAGGGGAGACCATTACTTATTCACAGTGGTGGAAGAAGTACTCAGATCTTTTACTTAAGTAAAAGTAGAAATACCACAGTATAAAAATACTCTGTTACAAGTAAAAGTCCTGCATTCAAAATGTACAAAAGTATTAGCATCAAAATGTACTTAAAGCAACAAAAGTAAAAGTACTCATTATGCAGAATGGCCCATTTCAGAATAATACAGTATATATTATATTATTGAATTATAATTATTGATGCATTAATGTGTAAGCATCACTTTAATGTTGCAGCTGGAAAAGGTGGGGCTGATTTCCACTACTTTATATACTGCTGGGTAGCTTACAGTAATCTATAATAATAACAAACACAAACTCATTCAAGTCCCCCAAGAAGGCTGGTCGTCCACGAAAGACAAATACAAGAGAGGACAGGATAATGCGGAGAATCTCAATGGGCAATCGGTTCAACACTGCAGCTGGAATTGCTCGCCAGTTCAGCGCTGAACGGGGTAAGGATCGGTCTCGTCATACAGTGTCTCGACGTTTAACAGAATTTGGACTGAAAGCCCGCACTGCAGTGACCAAACCTCTCATTAGCAGAAGGAATCAAAAGGCTAGACTAACCTTTGCTGAGGAACATGTTGTGTGGACAGAGGAGAACTGGTCCAAAGTTCACTTTAGTGATGAAAGCAAGTTTAATTTATTTGGGTCCGATGGGAAACATTATGTTCGTCGTCAAACTGGGGAAAGACTGAACCCAAAGTGTGTAAAGAAGTCAGTGACAGGTGGAGGAGGAAGTGTCATGGTTTGGGGAATGTTTTCTGCAGCAGGAGTTGGGCCTCTTATACAGCTACATGGCAGAGTGAATGCAAATGTTCATCAGAACCTTCTTCGACAACATGCGGTTCCTGCCCTGTGTTCATCACCCAATCAGCCAGCAATTTTCATGCAGGACAATGCCCACACACAGCAAAACGGGTAAAGCAGTTCCTTGAAGCTGAAAACATTGAAATAATGAAATGGCCAGCCCAGAGTCCTGATCTAAACCCAATAGAAAACCTCTGGAAAATCCTTGGCGACAAAGTTATGGCTAAGAAACCCACTACAGTCACTGAACTGTGGAAGAGACTGGAAGAAGAGTGGACCAAAATCACATCAGAGCAGTGTGAGAGACTAGTGATGTCCTGTGGCCGCAGATGTGCTGAAGTCATTCAAAGCAAGGGCCTGTACACTTCCTACTAATTGTTGACTGTTGTAACCTTCAGAAATTTTAGTTGTAATCTTTCTCCATGCTACAGTCATTGCTGTTCTCTAATTTTGATCATTGTGTTTTTCGCAAAATAAAGGTTTTTTGTTGAAGTGCCTTGGTTATTTTGTAAAACACTGTTCTAGTAGCATGGTATAGCCTCAACAAAAAAATCCTTCAAATTTTGAGCAATGAAGATTACGTTATTTATGAAAAAATCAAGTGTTCATAAATTGTTCTCTAATTGTTCCCTAACCCACTGTATATATAAACATAAAAACTTTGAGGACAGAAATCTATAAACTGGCACTTGTGTAATGTGCCTCTGTAACCATCGATGTTGAGCTTGTGTGTTGTGTTTTACCTCCTACCTCCCTACCACCTCAAGGCCTGTAGGGTATATTTCACATCAGGCACCTTGAAGGACACCTCCTGGAATTTGATTTCAGGTTTCTGCGCTAAGTTTTACAGTTTGCTAGTTTTATTTTTTTCCCCTCAAGGACCTCAAAGGGTACTTCCTGGCCATCGTTCTTCAGAATACCGAATCCTTCTGTTCTGTTCCTTCTCAAATTACAGGGCTGTATTTTTTACCTCAGGCACCTCGAAGGGCACCTCCTGTCCATTACTCTTCAGGATGTCTGCCAGCGTACGCAGGGTCCGCTCCCTGGGAATGACGTTCTCCTCCTGCATCTTAGTCCACACTGCTTCTGCCTTCTGCCAGTTGTTTGTCTCCTCTGAAAACGACAACACACTCGAATGAGAAAAGGACTGCTCCCATCGTTCAACAGCACATATGGAACAAACTATGAGGCATTAATACACGTGTAATCTGTTACAGCTTCAAACAAAGCCTTGAGACAAAGAATCGTGTGTATTTCCAGTTGTATAGTCAATCCATATTGAATGTAGGCCAGCGCCAGAGAGTAATTTCTGACAATGCGCTCCATGCTGAGAGGGCAATCAAAGCACTAATCTGGTCAACTGACTGACCCTCAACTATGCTGTAATTTAGGAAACACACTAACTAGTGGTGTGTGTGTGTATGCAGGGGAGTGGGGGGTGGGGGGGTGGGGGGTGCTGTAATGGGTTGACAATCAGCTTTAACACTCCAATCACAACTGTTATCTGCTCTACTCTTCACTACTGCAATCACACCATGTCTTCTGCTTACTTCTGACTGGCCCCATTCTCTGTCTCTTCCTAACACACACACACACACACACACACAAAAACACACACCCTAAGGCTAGAGCCCTGTACACACAGACAGATACACACACCCAGAGGTGGGAGGTCATAGCGGCAGAGGAGATTGCTAAGATTGGCTAAGTGGGGGGCCAGGGAGGGTAACAGAGTTGAAACACACACACACACACACACACACGAGAGAAAGAAAGAGAGAAAGAAAGAGAGAGAAAGAAATAGAGAGAAAGAAAGAAAGAAAGAAAGAATGGACTTACTGCAGAGACGGAGGATATAGTTGTACATCTCATCTCTGTCACACTCGAACAGCTTGGCCGTCACGTCCACCATCTGCTCCAAGGCCTCCAACTACACACAAACACAACCGTTTACAACTGTATTTGGAATTTTTATATTTTTAATTCATGTATCCTTCCTCCCTGGCTTTAACTGTGTGTGTGTGTGTGTGTGTGTGTGTGTGTTTTACCTGGTTGCCAGCGATGCACTTCTCTGCATACCACTGCAGGCGTCCAGGCCTTGCCCTCAACCCAGGAGTCTACAAAAGACAAGACAGAATTTTTAAAGCAAAGAAACAAGAGAGTAAATAAATATCAGTATTAAAAAAACAGTGTCTAAAACTGAACAGCTACCAGATGTGAATGTGTGTAACACGTCAGTTACACACAAAATATCAGTTGAACCCTGCCAGGAGTCTCTTACAACATCTGGCCTAAATCAATCATAAAAGTGGGATGTCAGTCGAATGTCAAATGAAATACAGATTAAATATATACTTGGATAACTTTATGGTCATAAAGCCACTGCATTATGTTCCAACTTAAAACCATAATGCATTATCCACAGGGTAACTGCCTATTGATCCATACTGGCCCATATAGGCTAAAGAGCTTTTTAAATATTGCTATTGATGTGCACTGTTTACAACCACATAACATGAATCAATATAGATGGATATATCAGTGGGTTAAAATCTTAAATGCTTCTGCACTGAGTAAGCTATTGTACATATGTATTAGTGCATTGGTTTTACATCAGCATCACACTGATATATTTCCAGTAGCTTAAGCTTGAACTTTAAACTAATTTGCAGACAGAAGAAATATGAAGTTGACATTTGCATGGCCTTAAATGGGCTTACAGAATATGGGTGTATAAAAGTCAAAGGCAAGTGCATCACTAGATAGATGCTATTAACTGGTACAGAGTGAAAGATGCTTAGGGTAGGTATATGGGTTTATGGCATCAATATGTATAGTCCTTTGTTTCACTGAGCTGATTCTGTGTGAACTGACATGAAGCTTATGCTCGAATATTGTATTTCATCACAAAACAAGACCCACTTCATCTCTTCCAAGAAGTACCTCACAGCACTCTCTCTTCACTGAATCATATCCCTCTGCCCACATCTTCCTCCTAGACTCACTCTAATTTTCTCCCACAAAAAGAATCAGTTTCATCTCTCACCTTAGCTCCTATTTTCATTTCATTTCCTGGCACTTCTCTCTTACACGATCATTCTTTAGCTGCAGTGATATTGTCTGAATAGTGCGGCTCCGACCCTTGAAGTCCCTCACTGTTGGTTGCTTGTAATGTTGGTGCTCTAAGAATTGAAGCGTATTCTGCAATTGTTGCACTCATGCCAAATTGCTCTGGGAGACAGAGCTAATTAAACACCTAAATATGTACACGTATAAATGTCTTCATTTGAGCTGATTTGGAGGATATTTTTCAAGGAACCAGGAAATGTGTATAGGCTTCATGTGGTAAGAAACTAACATATGTTTTGTTTGCCTGAAAGACTGCTGGGTCACAGGAGAAAACGGCAAAGACTACTCACTGTAAACTCCATTCATACACCTTTTATTGCAACATTCAAGTTAAACATTGTCAATAAAAAGGTGCATGAATTGAGATTCAAATGTACTGGCTGTGTGGTCTCAACAGTTGTAAATGCTCTTCCTTTTTTTGGAGTACTTACAGGACACAAAGAACATGTATGCGGGCAGATTGAGCATGTGGGCTGACAAATAAGGGCTGACATAGATTGATCTGCAGGCTTGTGTAGCTAAGATTTAGCCTGATATGGGGGAGGCTAGATGATTATTATCATGGAATAAGAGTGATCAGGATTTCATCTGTCTCTTGGGACTGCGCTGCTTTGATACAAACTGAATAAGACTAGGACTGAGAATCTCTCCCTCCCTCTCTTCATGGTAATCTGTCAGAGGGAAAGAGAGAGAGAGAGAGAGCGAGAGAGAGAGAGAGAGACAGAGAGAGATCTGCCAGCAAGTTAATCTGAACTGGGATCAACAGTGCTCAATCCACGCTGGCCTCTTTGATGGGAGCCCATCACACTGCGAGAGGGAGGGCAAGTCAAGAAAAGACGGGCTCAACCCGCTCTCTGCAGATCCCTTCCTGCTGTCATCCACTCCTCTTTCAATCCTCCCTTCTCTCACTCCGCCCCCCCCGCCCCCCCCCTTTCCTTCAAATCTCCCCTTACTCTGCTTTCTCTCCCCCCTGCCTCTCCATCCCTCCTTTCCTCCATTCGTCCCAGGGAAAGGCATTATGTTCTTACCCAACCAGCCAAAGAGACAAATTAAAATGTGTTGCACTCTCTCTTGGTCTGTCTAATCTGCTTAGAGACTAAGGCCCAGTGCAAGTGCTCCATCTTTTCCCTCGGATTCCCCTTACTTGGAAAAATCTCCCGGGCTCAAAACGGCCCTCGCACGTCTAGTCTCAAACACACACACACACACACATCCTTGGGCTTCTGAACCCGTCGAGACAAATCTTCCTAATCTGGGCAGAAACAAAATCCACTGGAATAAGGGGAGCGCACACATATTTTACACACACACACACACACACGGGTGGATCAAACAAATACAGAGAAACACAGCAACAAATAAAAACCAACACAGACACTCTTATATTCACTTTCACAACGAGATAATGGAAAAAGGACAACTAGGTCAGATTATGAAGACAATCCACACACACAGCAGAGTGGATTACAGTACACTACTCTGCCTTTTTCAGAGCCTTGTGTGGCCTCTTTTTTTTTCATCCTTACACACACACACACACACACACACACACACACACACAAACAGAAAAAGAAGACAGAACAGACTAACACAATACAGTGGGGTAAACCTTGACCTCTTCTCACCTACACTTAACAAACCCTCTCCATCTCAATTCCTAATGTTCTAATTCCACTAATCACCTGGCCACTTAGTGTACACATACCTAAGCACACACACACACACACTCACGGCCAAACCCACCCCCGCAACCCCTCTCCCTAACACAAAAACACCTAATGGCACACCACTCTTTTAGCAATACTACCTAACCTTGACCATCACACACACACACACACACACACACACACACACGCATGGCGTACTAATAGCCCCGACCACCTGACAATCCTCTACCCTAACCATGACCATTTAGTACAAAATTGGCCACCTTTCTCTATCATTACATTTAATTAGCTGTGATTAATCAGCTGCCAATTATACCAAACACAGCCTAAAGAGAGACACCACTCTGCGCTGCCACTTGACGCTCTCACAGGGAAAAAGTATTGTGTGTGTGTGTGTGTGTGTGCGTGTGTGTACATGAGTGATAGATACGTCTATCAAATGTAGCTATATAACCCCAATGCTATATCCATCGTCATGCAAGTATGATAAGTGACACGGGTCAGAAGTGAACTTGCTGTTCAGTGACCCCGGTTTAAACACCTGCATAGGTTAAGTGGGCAGGGGCTTTTGAAATCCAGCATCAAAGTGATATTTCAGGGGTTTATTTTTTACTTTTTAGTGAACATTTTCCAATAGATGGTAAAACGCTAATATTGTCTATTATGGGGAGCTTTAGTCACCGTCACCGCAAAACCAAATAACACATTTATGGCCAATGCAACACATGTAAGAAGAAGACCTGTGTAATATAATTTCACTCTGGGTTCACAGTCATAATTTGTGAGGTTTGCTTGTTTCCTATGATCGACATTGAGAGATAGGGGGAAGAAAGCCTATTATGATAGCTAATGTTGAAGACTGGCCGCTCTCGAACTTTGCAAGAGGTGGTGAACCCAAGTGGAGTATCGTTTTAAGGTCTACAGGTTTAACTTTAGAACTATGAGGCCATGACAGCCCAGCTGGACCGTACCTTCAAACTACCAACCCAACAGATGGGGCGACGCAGTTGAGCTTTTGTCCGTCTAACCAACATCTTCCTTTGACATCAAGGAGGCCGTGTACATCTGCAATCCGTCTACAAGGCTACTGACTACTCCAATCTCACACACCACTGGCACACAGCCGACTCTCTGTTATAAGTAGGATAACAGCCATACAATCTAGCATGAGTGGGATGAGAGCCACAATAACAACATGTCAATATTTAAGAGGGATTGGCAATCCTCAAGAGGGATAAATCCTTGTTTTAGTGCGCACCAGGAGACGAGAGAGAGACAGAGAGAGGAGATAGAGAGAGTTAAGGCATATTTTTTTCAGTTTTGTTCTCATCCTGATCACACAATCAAATGGCGTTGCTTCCTCTGCTCTGATGACAGACTCATCCCCCCATCCGTTTATTCATCAATCTCTCCGTCCATCTATCCAGTCCCTGGCCTTACCCTTCATCCATGTGAATATCGCTTCTTATCCATCCCCCTTGCCCTTCTCTCTCACTCTCTCTTTCTCTCTCTCACACACAAACACAATAATCTACAGGGCTTAGAGCAGGAATAAAGATGAAGAAATATTCAAGCCAGATAGGCTACAACAACAACAAGAGTTGGCCATGAGGCGAGAAGTACAGAAGGGTGGAATAGGCAGTGGTGCAGCTATCTGACCTTTTTTTTATTCAACTATTTAACCAGGTAGCTTAACTGAAATTAAAAAAAAAATTAAAAAAATAACTTTTTTTTTTCCAGTGAGATCTGGCCAAGAAGGCAGCATCAAGGTTGCAGTCAAACAACAAAGCATAGAGAGCTCCTTATTGAGTCTGCTACATGATCCTTCATTGTCAGTTTAAACTCAACAGAGAGACCAGCTCTTTCCACTTTAAATCATTTTGAAGTGAGTTCCATGAAGAGGGAGCAGAATACATGAAAGCACTTTCGCCTTATTCAGTTCAAACCTTGGGGATGGATAACAAAAACAAATCCTGCGACCGTAAACAGTGATTTCCACCAAGTTTAAATGACTGGCGACTCTCTGGAGGGAATTAAGAGGCTTTTTGACATTTACATGGTACTGCATGGATATGGCTATACTAGGAAAGCGATTGAAAAGAAAATCCCCCTCTCACATTCATGAAAAAGGACAACATGCAAAACTCATTTCACACACACACACACACACGCAGACCACACCATCTTCTGTGGCAGTCTGTTGTATTAAGACTAGTTGTTCCTGCTCAGAGCTGGGAGCTGGCTTACAGATCAGCATGACTGGCAAATAAAAAAAAAAAAGTCAACAGGCTTGCCCAGAACAATGCATAAACACAGTCGACCACAATTGCTAGTGTGTGTTGAAGGAGTGGAACTGAAAGAAAAGGTGGAGAAATGCAAAGAGGGCATAAAAAATAAACAAACAGAAAATTAATGAAGCGTCTCAGAAGTGTCAACCCCAACTTGCCACGTTGAAATGGGAAGGCTTGGTAGAACGGGACTCTAGCTGATGACATTTTAGATAGATGCAGTGCACTGCAGGGTTCCCACTCTTTTTAAGAAATCATTTTCCAGGACCTTTCCAGGACATTTTCCAGGAGTTTTTCTTGACAATACAGGACAGCACTTGCTCACAAACAGTCATATAATTTACCGGTAGGCCTAGTATTGACACATTTAACCCCAGTTTTATACCTCCTTTTTTAATGATGCAGGGTTCATGATGAAGTGTCTCGGGTTTATTATGGGTGACGGCTACACCCATCACTTTTTTACTTACAAAGCTCTCCTCAGCAAACACCAACATGTTCTGTGTTACACTTACTTGAATTGTGGCAGTTACAATACTCACTCCAAACACTGGCTTATACTCCAGGTCCCTCATATGAACTTCAAACTTGGACAAAAATTGACTATGTTCTACCTCTGTAACAATTTCAAAATGTGATAAAGTAGTAAATCACACCATAATGTACGCTGTAAGGTGTGTGTTATTGTCAAAGCATTGTTTAACAGGTGGTATTGTAATGGGTTGTTACATGCACCTCTAGTAGCCTATAACTGTATTGATGTAGATGAATAAAATCTGAATTTCAATTTAACTTAAATTTACTTTTGTCAAGTGAGTGAGGGGCTAAAATACAATTAAAATTTTCCAGGACAACATAGATTATTTCCAGGATATTTGGTCATTTTAATCAATTTCCAGGTGTTTCCATGACTGGAAAACTAGTCTCTAAATTTCCAGGTTTTCCAGGTTTTCCAGGACGCGTGGGAACCCTGGCACTGGTATGAGTTTCTGTACCCATAAAATTGTGTCCCTTTACTGTTGGTAGTTTTTCATATATTAAGTGTTCCCTTTATTTTGTCCAACCCCTGTATATTGGTGTATAGTGATCTGTGAATGACGTTCACAGTCAAAAAGCTGTCAAAGAAACTTACTCCTCCAAAACAGTCAGCCCCTTCTATTCTGCTGGAAAAATTTGGCAAGTTGCCTTTGGGAACTGCAGTGCACCAGTCTCAAGAAGATGCAGTGTAGCACAGCTCAGCCTAGTTCCCTAGGTACCTGTGTCTGTGTGTGTGTGTTTGTGCGTGTTTACCTCGATGATCTTGCGGGCCTCGCGGTAGCGGCCCGTCTGCATGAAGGCGAAGAACAGGTCATAGAGCATGGTCATCTCTCCTCGCTCCTGACTCACAAAGTCCATGGCTAAAGACAAAGACAGACAGACACAGAGAGAGAGAATCAGAGCAAGAGAGAGGTCATGAGAATAAAATGCAACAACAATGCATGCAAGGTGAACAAACACGCCACACACTCCATCCTTTCCCTGTGATTCCATTATTTGGCACACTGTCCTAAGCACAAAGCAGCCCTAGCAAGTCTAGTCTCAAACACACACACACACACACACGCACACACACACACACACACATACACATCCCGAATGAAAGCTTAAGCCCTCCGGTGGTAAATTTGCTAAAGCGCTCTGCTCAGCAGTTCAGCTCTAAATACTATCTCTGTCCAACAGCTTCAGGACAGGTGGGAAGCTGGCTGCCACACACACACACACACACACACACATAAACTCAGTGCAAACGTTCAGTTATCCAAATGGACGTGCATATCCAAATAAGCCAAGGAAGAGAAAATAATCCCCCTCTCTGTCTTACTTACTCGTGTTCGGAGTCAAAAGAAAGGACAATGTGGTGTTTTGGGCACTTTGGGCTTAATCTGTGGCTTACGATGGTTGATATGGTGGCTTGGCAACTAATCAGTAAGAAATCACGTCATGGGCAACGCCTGATGCAGAGAAGTGTATATCGATCCCCTGGTTATGTTTTTGACATACACAACTTGCATACTATTGGAATCACTTAAGGACCTAAGGAATTGGATGAGAGTCCTAATTTGAGGCTTCTGTGGCAGACAAGAAGCGGGAGAAAGGAACGGTTGAGTAGTTGAGTAGTCTTGGATTCCTGTAGCCTCTCTCTTGACAAAAACATCCAGATTAAAAGCATGCATGATCACTACTTGTGGTTCCAACAACCTCACAGAATTTATTTTTTTATGTTGATGCTTTGAAATGAAACCAAGGTCAGAGCTGCGAGTCAAGCTGTCAGGACAAGCCACTTCACGCTTCTAGTGTGCTTTGGGACACTGGAAACACCTGCAGTCTTTGAAAGTGTGAACGTCTGACGGCTCAAGTGCATTTCTGCTTTTATTTCACAAGGTGCCATGGGAGCTTGGGAGTGTAACGGATTTTTCATACTATTCATGCACTGCATCAACATGGGTCTGAATAGAGCTAGCCATGGTGCAGCCGGCTACACACCATGTACTCGCAATGCTGTCAGGGAAAGTATGGCTCAAGACTTATGTTGCATGTCATCCCTCTCTCCCACTGTAGAAGAGGGAGTAATAATCTGTTATTTCAAGACCCACTGGTTGCCATTTGTTTAGATGCTGGCCTCTGTCGAACAATCGTCATGAATGTCATTTTACTTTTTGAGGGTGCAGCAAGTGACTCGGAGGGGCTGTCACCTTTCACGGGGTTAGAGAAGAGGGTGGGAGGGCAGGTCGGATGGGAGAGCGGGTGGAAGGGGAGGATGGAAGGGAAGGAGGTGGAGAGGTGCTCGACAGCAAGGATTCAACCTCGACGCACTCCAGAGCCACTTGCCCCTGTGGCACGTTGAACTTGACCTGCTCACCACGCCGCTGTCGGCATTATAGGGAGGCTGTTAAAAATGTGATCAGCTGACGTGCTTCAGCGCAACCCTGGCCTGACCTTTTCTCACTCTCTGGCCCTCTTACGCACTCTTGGAATAGTAGCCGCTTGATATGCGTACGCTTAATGCAAACACTGCACAGGCACTTAATTTTCCCTTTCCCACATACACACACTCTTGCCCACACATACAGATGACAGAGGGCTAGTGTCAACCAGGAAAAATAGGAGAGGTTCCACACAGTCTGAGTTGGATGAGCCTAAATGTTAGAATATAGCTGCCAGTAGCAGTAATAGCTGCTACTTTGAACCTTGATGAGGCTGTTGGGAAGTTTGGAAATTTGGACAAAACAATTTAAGGGTTGGGCTGTTTTTACAAGTCATAGATATATAAATTAACTTGGAGCCTCTGGTTGTGTGGGGAGCATTTGCAGAAAGTGAAATCATGCATGCACCTTATGTTGTTCATAATACAAGTTCCTAGAACCTGCAGAACTGATAACCCTGCAGCACTGATAGTTGCACAAATTGTACAAATTGCACAAGTTGTACAAATTCTTCGGCAAAAGCTGGAGTTTGAAACCAGCGTGCTCAGGAATGCTAAGTAGTTAGAAATGTACAAGGTGGATGTATGGAAGGCTGGTTAAATATAAAGCTGCACGAAGACTGGAGAACATAGATGGATGGATGGACAACCAGACAGAAGACAGAAAAAGATGAATCAGTGATAGATGGATAGATAGATGGATAGATAGATAGCTGGATGGACAGATGTGTAACCTCTCTGCAGCAGTTCTGTGTCTCCTTTTTCCACCATGCCAACGATGATGTCGTGGATACGAGGCAGGCACCTGTAGCGCTTCTGACAGTCAATGGCTGCTTCTAGAGCTCCGAGCAGGTCCTCACTGCACACACACACACACACACACACACACACACACACAGGGGAAGAAAAGGAAGAGAGAGCGAGTTAGGTGTCAGGTCCGTCCAATCAGACATGCACGAGACTGTGTCGGTAGAGAATAGAGGACGTGTCATGGGGCGTTAACCCCATGACCTGCTACTCAAGCACTCTGACCCACCACAACAATGCAGGCCTTTGAATTCATGACAGCACGACTATGGCAGACAAGGCCTTTGGCCCCAGTACATCATTCTCACACAATCGGGTACATGCATACATACACACACACACCTGTCTGCCAGGGGCTAATGTCTCTTTGGACAGGCTTTTAGAGATGAAGCTAGGTAATAGACAGAAGGACTCATCTGATCTTTACCCTCTCTCCTCAGCTACCACCTTCTCTCCTTTACTCTCCTCTTTTGTCCTCTCCAGCCCCCCATGACTCCTTCATCCTCCCCTCCTTTCGTCTTCTCTCATTTCCCTTTCAGCCTCTCTCCTCCTCTTCTCTCCCGTCTCCTCACTTTCTTCCTCCCCTTCCCTCTCCTCCTCCCTTCTCTCCTTTTGCTCTTTTAACCCCTCTCCTCCTCTCTTCACTCCTCTCCTCTTCGTTCCCCTTCCTTTTGATTCCATGCTGTCAGCCCTCACTCCCCTCCAATGACCTCGCCCCCCAGCTGAGCAATTTAGCAGAAATATGGCAACAAAATTAGAGCCCCCCCCAACCCCCCACCCCCCGATCTCACTCCCTTCGTCTCATGTCATCCTTTTCTTGCTCAATCTAGCCTCCTCTCCCCCCTCTGCCCATCCCTCCCGAGCGAACGAACAAACAAAAGAGCGGGTTGGGAGGATGAGTGTTTCTGATGGAGTGATAAAGAGAGGGAGAGAGAAGCAGAGAGAGGAAGAGGGAGAACGGAAGCGAGGAAACAAGAGAGAGAGAGAGAGAGAGAGAGAGAGAGAGAGAGAGAGAGAGAGAGAGAGAGAGAGAAGGGGGAGGGAGAGAGACCACTTCAATCCCCTCTATTGTGACAGCGCTGCCATCAATCTGCTGATTGGGTAATTACCATGTCAATCACACAGAGGTCAAAGCAGATAGGGCACCCATGGGGGAGGAAGGGGGCAGAGTAAGTGAGTGAGAAAGAGACAGAGACAGACAGGAAGGGAGAGAGACGGATAGAGAGAGATAAAGAGAGAGCGCGAACAGGTATAATTTCTGAAGTGTTTTCTCCTCATCAATTAGACAACCGTACGAGAGAAATATGCCCAAAAAGACCAACAATCTGGAAGAAAAAAAAAAAAAGCGGAAAGAGTGTGACCTTGACTTCGGCTTCAGTGAGGCAGGAACGGAGGAGAGGGATGGAGGGAGGAGGAAGGGAGTGATTAGGGGTGGAAGGTAAAGAGGTCCCCTAATTGAAATGAAGAGGGACAACATTATTCAGCAGCGCCAGTCAAGAGGCTGTTCAACTGCACAACAGTCTGATTGAACAACAGAGAGAGAGAGAGAGAGAGAGTAGGGGAGAGAGACTGAGAGGAAGTGAAATGAGAGAGAGAGTGTGGGGACAAATTGAGAGGGGGGGCGGGGCGGTGGGGGGGGGCTATGAAATTGCAAATTCCAAAAATTTGATGCGGATGAGAAAAAAGTGCAGAGAGTCGATTTGCAATTACCGTAATGTGGCTTATATGCACAATTACCTTAACTGTTGTGGTGAACGCAGCTGACTAGACTGGAGCCATTCCCACACGCTGTAGGAAAAGCCCAGCAGTGCTAGTGGACGGGATTCAACACTCACTCCTCCACTCATTTCATCCCTCCATCTCTTCTCTCTTATCTGTCCACCTCATTCATTCATCCATCAACCTCCTCCACACCTCCTTACGATCCCTCCTTCCTAATGAGACATCTTTAAAAACAACACAAAAAAAAAAAACTCCCCATCACTCTTGGCAAAAAAAGGGCCTGGTGTTGCAATTACACCCCCTCTTCTTTCCTCCCCTCTCCCCCTCTCTCCGCCCGCCGATCCACCCCAAAAAAAGAGCTAAGGATGTCGAAAGATGGATAATTTCCCCTAGGTACAATTTAACTGTCACTTTGCGTTGCCATTTACTGCGGTGCACAGCCCCGTTAATGTCCCCAACTTTGCATGTCAGCCACTTTCCAACCAATTAAGCCCTGAAAAAATAACGAGCGCTTTGCGCGGTGGAAACCTGAAGGATTAGACAAGGAAGCTCATTTTGCCTCATCTCACTCCCCCTCTTTTTCTCTCCCTCCGTCCCCCTCCTTTGTTCAGTGCAGATCAGCAGGCCTGTTATCAAGCCACTGTCCTCGCATTGGGGGAGGCCGAGGTGTGTGTGTCTCTCTATACGCAAATGAGAGTGTGATCATGACACCACTAGCCTGCTGTTTCAAGTGCTGAAGAATGGCACTTACAAATATTCACGCTAATACCCACACAGGTGAATGCGCGCATGATGCACACACCTAAAACCCTGATGAGTGTGTGTGCGCTTGTGTGTGTGTGAGTGTAAAGGTCTAAAGTACACAACCAGTCGAATAGTGCAGGGAGCTTTGTTGAGTTGGAGTAAATCATCTTGTGGCTTTCAACTTGCAACAACTCTCGCTTCTTTGGTCGTCTATCTTTTCTTCTTTCCATCTCCTCATCCTCTCACTCCTGTCTTCTACCTCTGGCTGCCTCCTCTTGTCTACTCTGGATTTTGCCCTACTCCATTTTCTCTTTTGTCCGCCTTTTTTTTTTTTATCCTATTGCTTCTCTTATCAGCAGTGAAATGCTCTCCTCTATTCACCTCTCCCGTCTCTTCTTCCCTCATTCTGGGCCCCACTTAAACTCATTGTACACACAGTAGAAGATGGTAGAAATGAGTGGGAGTGAATCAAGCATTTTCCATCCCGAGACACTCATCTTCTGTCAGCTCCCCTCCCCTCCAACTCCTCCTCATATTCTGTCTATCTCCACCGTTTCTCTCTCTGTCTTATCTTACATCTCCTGCCAGCTCCCCATTTTGTTGGACTCATTAGCATTTGCTGTCGCTAATCACCCCTATAGGGGTACGGCGAGGCGAGCTAGCTGCCTGGCTAGCGTAGCGGGTTAGCGCACACAATGCTGAGCGGACGGGCAGGGAGGCTAACGGGGCGGCGCGTATGACGGGCTGTCAAGGGCTAATCTGCCGGAGAAGTGTTCATTAAGTCATTAGCGCTGACGCGGCGATGAGACGGGCGCAGGCGGGAGTGATGCGCGCTTTGTCCTCTTTTATCGCTTCGCTCCATCCCTCCTCCTCCCTACCGTCTGTATGTCCGCTGACTGACGGAATCAAGAGGTGGAGAGAATGAAAGAGGATAAAGGATATAGAGAGGAGAGAAGAGCAAGGAGATAGATTTAACGGGAGTCCAAGAGTCAAGCGTTGTGGTACTCAAACCTGGCTGAGGCTCGGCTGAGCAAAGGGAAATGTATGCATCAGGGCCCAAAGTCACCACTGGAGGTACACGTCCAATGCCCAATACCTTTTATACATCTTCACAGTGACAAACATGAAAAACCCCTATTTCCCAAAAGCACTTTCACACCAAGGGTTTCATGATGGAACTAATAGCATCTTAAAATTTGTCATATGTAGTTGCAGAAGCAGAGGGGCAAAGCGGTATTTATGATGCCGGGTTTTTTTTACAGAAAAGTTTCATTTATTCATCAACCGCTTGGGATTCATCTTCATATTTTAAAGACCTCATGAAATGGCATCTTTACTTCCTTGATTTGATGCATTTCCTGTTGAAACAGGATGATGGGGCGGGACATAATGCAGTGAGGGATCATTCAAAAGTCTAAACCAATGGAATATGAGATGGGAGAGGAAGGCAGCAGGGGCGGGATTGTTCAAAAATCTGATGGTTTTATTGGTTAGAAATTTATATTTATGCCTGTTTTCCAGGAAGTAAAAGTAATGGAGTTCATTTCATGGGGACTTTAAAACTTGTTCAGTGCCTTAAAATCTTAGAAACAACCACTTAGAGATGGGACATCCAGCCTTTACCTCACTCTTGCAAAGTAGGACCAGTTAAATGAAACTCAGCAAAGAGAGGGCAAGCAGGTAGAAGAAAAAAAAAGTCCTTTGCCTTGTATCGTTTGAAGCAAATAATCACTCAATGCAAGAGTATGACCTATGAATAGGCTATATGAGGTAAGCTGTAACTTTCTTTGCTTTTTAGGCTATTTCCTGGATTCACTGGATGGACGGGATAGGGGGCAGACAACCAGCCAGCCAAAAACACATATATATCCATATAATACAATCCCCCATCTACACTGCAATTTCAAAACATTTCCCCATGTGAATGACGACAGTAGAATGCCAGAAACTAGCTTGTTAACTTGTTAACACACACACTGTTCATGAGTGTGTGTGTCGTTTGGAGGGTCTACACTTGGCGCATGAACACTAGATGTGTAAACAGAGATGTGGTGAGCTGGTGTGTGTGTGTGTGTGTGTGTGTATGTGTGTGTGTGTGTGTGTATTTTGGCTGTTGTTGATGACCCAGGAGTAAATTAGCCTGCTAATCTCACAGAGGCAGTGATTAACGAGTGAACCTGCAAACTCTGTTTGTGCCAGAGACCTGACTTACAGCAAAACAAACAGTGGCAGGGGAGCCTTGGTGTGTGAGTGCCTGTGTGCGTGTGTGTGTGAGTGTGTGTGTATACGAGCTTCGCGTGCAAAGGTGCGGACTTGGCCTACCTCTCCCACAGCATGTACAGTAGAGGTAAACAGTGTGTGTGGGAGTGTGTGTGTGTGTGTGTGTGGAGGGCCTCTAACAGTGCACTGCATGGCTGCGGTAAATCCAGCAATTAGTGCTCTGTACATAATTAACATGCTAATGAGTTGATCTACTTAAAAGCTGTTCTGACAAATAGAGCACGCACGCGCACACACACACACACGCTGAATAGAGTCGGAGGGGAGGGGCTACACCAGTGACCTCGGGGCCAGTGTTTGGCAAAGTTAATTTGCATATTGGCATTATAGGGAAGAAGCATCAATGGCAATTTCTAAAAACACACACACAGAGACACACAGATATACACACACACACACACACACACACCACTACACCTTGGACTCAGAGTATGGGAGTGGGTGTTTGGAGAGATCGGGGCTGGGGGCATGGGAGGGGCTGCAGCTGGCGAATCCTCAAACAAACAAACAAAGCTTGGCTGTAACACCCCCCACACACACACACACACACATACGCGCAGGCGTGCGCACACACACACGGGGCAATTTTCACATCCTCTCTCTGTCTGAATCGCTGACCCAGAATGTAACCCCAGCTATGATCATGGGGGGGGATGAGTGACTCATTGAGACACAAACACACACACATATACACACACACACCTGGCAACTGAATTTGGCAAATAAAGAGACAAATCTGAAAACAAAGTGTGCTTGTTGGTTGGTTGATGGGGAACTTGGCAACTTCAGCCATGGATATAGAGCACACCATGAATCAATGCCTTAATATTATATTTGTTTGTGTCTATATGGCCAAAGCAAGTGTGTTTGTGCGTGTGTGTGCACATTATGTTCACAGGCATCTGTCTTTCTGCAAGTGTGTGTTTTGTGTATACTTTGTGTGTGTACTGTTCGTGTGTCAGTATTTCTGTGTTCTAATGCACATCATATATCTGTCTGTACCTGTCCAGGTAGGCGGTGATCAGTGGGGAGCAGAGATTGGCGGTGGGCCTGGCCAATCCCAGGGTGAAGATGGTGTCCTGGAGCTGGCGGATGGTGGCGGGGTCGCCCTTGGCCGCTGCAGCGTTGAGCATGTGGAAGAGCATGGTGACGTTTATGTCGTTCAGCACCACCTCTTTCTCTTTCATCTCCTTTAGCAAGTCCACTGCCTCTGTGATGGAGGGAAGGAGGGAGAAAGGCAGAGAAGGTGTGTTATGAATGTGAAAAAATGTTAGGTTTGCATCATTTATTGCCATCTTTTGCTCCTCCATTTCCCAACATGTATGATGCTTTTGTGATGGATGCAGAGACAAAGTCTTAGATATGTGGCAAAATGTGATGGCATCTTTGTCCTGAAGTCCACTGCCTCTCAATAGAAGGATGAAGTGATGACCGATAGTGAGGGAGAGTAAGTCAGAGGTAGAGGCAAAGAGGAAAATCAACAGAATGAAAGAGAGAGCGAGAGAGCAAGAGAGAGAGAGAGCAAGAGAGAGAGAGCGAGAAAGAGGCGGGCAGAGCTTGGCTAGGAGAGAGCAGGGTGTGTGAATATGATAAAAGGCCCCTTTAGCTAATTCCATGTGGGGAAAACAAACCCATATTAAAACAGCATTTTGCGCCCAGCAGGGATGCAAATCCAACCCCGTATAATGCCAACTCGGCGCTAATTGCTACTTGCGGTTTTCTAAACGAGACTACAATTACCGGACCCCTACAATGGAGGCCGGCTTTTTGCCGTGGCCGTGTGGAAAGCACTTGGGGGGCTAAATTATAGGTATGCGGCGACGAGGGCCCGCCGTGGCCCCGGTAAGACCCCAGCAAGCGGGATGAGGGGTGGATTGGTTCGGTCAAGTCCGGCCGGTAATGGAGGGCTTTTTACCGGGCCACGCGCCCATCTGGCCAACGCTAGGGGCTAAATGGTGTAGAGGGAGTGTGTGTGTGTGTGCGTAGCTGTGGTATATCGGGGCGAGGTTATTAAGATGTGTTTACTGTCTATTTAGACAGCAGCTAATGGGCTGACAGCGATACAGCCGCTCTCCACCACAGATACTAATCTATACTGCCTGACCAAGAGAAAGGGAGAGAGAGAGGCACAGAGAATATGGGTGGATAATGTGCAGGCACAGACACACAGGACGAAATGGCCAGAGGCATGGTGAGCAGAACCTAGGATTGCAGAGCAGGGCTTGGGACCTTGCTCAAAATTATGAGTGAGGAACCTGGTTAGGAGCCCATTTAGTTCACTCTACAAAAACACTCGCTCTTTATAGTGGTGAGGATGACAACAGGCACAAAGGCAGAGAAAGTTAACACAAAGTGAGTGCACGTGGGTCTAATGATACTAACACCTACGTAGCTAGTAATATAACAAACCCCTCAAACAAGAGTGTCACTCTCAATTGGGAACACACATAGCACACACACACACACACACACACACGCATGTGGGCTGAGGGACAGGGCCACTGGTGAGTGCTTTGGCATCCTAATTCGAGTCTGTCTCTCCATCTCTCCACCTCTCTCTGCCAGTTGTTATGGCGATGGGAACCAAAGGCTGTCATAGATTTAATGGGACAGGGGAAAATAGGAAGGGGGGATTTAGAGGAAGGGAGGGTGGTGGTCTGGCAATGGAGGATGGACTGGTAAAGAGGGGGGAGATGAAGGGAGGACAGGGAGAGGAAGAGAGGAAGTCTGAGAGGGCCAGGTTGGCTTGGTTGGATGAGGACTTGAAAACAGAGGGGAAGATGATCGAAAAGGGGGAGACCTTCAAGTTACCAGGTTTTCCTTCACCATGTTTTTGTTTTCTGATCATTAAGGATCAGCCCAGTGCCCTACTTATATTTTTGTGGAAAACTTATCCAGGAAGCAGCTCTTGTCAAATTACTAGAATTCTGATACTATATCTTATCTGCAACCTAGAAGTTAAAAGGGCCTGGTGATTTTTTTTTCCAACTTCCCTGCCAAGTAAGGAGAGTTTCTTTCATAAGGATAGCACCTATATTTGACATTAGTGGTGTGACACAGACCCAAGTTACAGCTGTCAGTTCACTAAGAATTAGGATAGCCGATTGCAAACCTCTAATTTCCCGAGATCACATCACTATGCAGCCATGCTCAGCCTCACAGTGTCTCTTATGGTTTACTGGCTTGTATTTCTGCATTTATTGACATCTGCAGCCACATTATCTTTTCAGATTTTTCCCATTAAGTGTTTACATTTTCTCATATGTCCCCAGTGGCTAATTGCATCTAGACTATGTAGAGTTCCCATTATGGAGTGGCCCGCACATCCAAATTGGGCTAGGAAGAGCCAACAGCAATCTGAGCAAAATATGAAGAGCAATGTAAATAAATAGAGAGAAAGAGACAATAAAGTAGACAATGTTCTACATCTTGCATGGCTAGATTTATTTAAGTCAGACATTTTCAGGCCAAGTATGGATGCTCAGTGAAAAAACATATGACCAGAACTCAAAAATAACACTGAAATAACTACCTGAACCAAGGTTATAGGTAAAACAATCTGATCCCAGACAGCGATGTCAACAATGGGCCTGATGACCTGACCTGTTGGGCCTGTGTCTCAGTACGGATGCATTGTATCTCTGTCTCTCTCTCTCTCTCTCTCCGTCTCTCTCCATGTCTCCCTCCCTCCCTCTATCCATACCTCTCTCCATCACTCTCTGACAGACCCGCTAATCACCGAGACCAATGGCTTGGAGTTGATCTGCCCAAATGGAGCTACACCAGCTAACATCGCTCCGTCCAACGTCCAACCCTCCCTCCCTCTTCCTCCCTCCATCTCTCCCTTCATCTGTCCGTTTAGCCAGTATGCATATCCATCAGCTCAGCCAACCATCGCAGCCAGCATAGCGAGCCAGACCGCACACACACACCCAGGGATGCGGAGGCAGACAGGCCAGGTAAACAAACATCACACAGCCCATTGGTTCATCTAATGTTCCACGGCTTGACTGCTAGCGATGTCTCTCTCCCAACACACACACGCACCACCAAAAGACTCACAGCACCAAAGAAGAGTCCAGGGGCATCTGAAGCCAGGACAAGTTGTGTTTACCAAAGTGGGTGGATGGATAGATGGAAGGAGAGAGGCAAGGGCAGGTCAAAGAGAGTGTTGGCGATGGAGGAGAGGTATATAAAAAAATGGAGGGAGAGAGGCGAAGGGGTTGGTTCACCCTCCGTGATATAGAGGCCAGTGAATTGAGCTCAGTTGGTTCACCAGGGCAATGAATGGATGGCTGGACAGATGCACTCATATAGGTATGGGAAATCACTTGGATGCTTTGGGGTATTAGTATCAGCAAATTTATCAGCAAAAAGTATGACAATCTGATGTCAAAAACCAAAGCAATGCCAAAGTAAGTAGGTAGTGGATAATATTGGATTATACATCAATCATTTTTGTCCAGTGACCCAAACACAATGGTCTGAGTCTACAGCATTCAATACAAAGTACTGACCAGCACTTAAATTTTAGCACTCGGCACTGGTATCAGCAGTGGAAAGAGTTGTCTTAATGCATCCCTACACAGATGAATGGAAGATTAATTAATGGATAGATGGACCGATGGTTGGACGGATGGATGGATGGACAGATGGAGGTCTGGGTGGATGTGGGGAAAGTAAGACAGAAGGATGGGGGTACAGGTAAACGGTGAGCAGCAGAGGTGACAGAATAAGTGTTGGAAGGAGAGGAAGGAATTAAAAAGAAAGTTGAGAGAGGAAAGGTGGAAGGAAGGAGAAATAGGGAAAACATCAACAAAAGGATGGAGGAAGAGAGGGAGAAAGTTGCTTGGAGAGGTGGGCTGGGGGGGGGGGGTGTATGAAGCAAGGGTAAAAACAACAAAGCCATTAGAGAGGGTGAGAAATGAGGAGAGATGCCAGGAGGCATGATCTTCAAGTGGGCCTGGTGTGTGGTGGGAGCCAGGCGGACTAACGTCTGGGTGGGGGCAGGCTAACATCAAGGTTAGCCATGTGTGCTAATGTGGATGACAAGCGTCCCCTCCATGTGCACACTCTGGCTAATGGCAAACGCGTTAGCACCGCCTATACACACACGGACACACACACACACGCGGACACACCAACCGTCGTCCCCACCAAATGCCTTTTGCTTGAATTCACATGCAAATTTGCGTGTGGCTGTGTGTATGTGTGTGTGTGAAATGTTCAAGCACTTTGGCGGACATGATCTGCCATTAGCATCAAGGCGGATTTCAATAATTCTGGAAAAATACACACAGTCCTGTAATTTTCCCCCTCTCTCATTTCTCACTGACGCGGGTGTGTGTGAGGGGGGCGAACGAGAGAATGACACGCATCGAGACGGAGAGAGAGCGGGTCAGATAGAGAGACAGAGAACAAGACGGAGGGATGGGGAGGAGAAGAGAGGCGAGGATAGACAAGGGAAACATTTTGCCTGTCATTGTGTGCACAAAGCAGAGCGGCAACACTGATGGTAATTGGGTCTTCGATGGGCTGAAGGAAACCCACCGTGGCATTCTGAAAATGGCTGGCTAATGTGGTTTGAGGGAAGGAGAAAGACAGATTGCGACAGAGTCAGCGACACACACACTTGAATGCGTGCGAGCTCAAACACACACACACTCACACTTTGAGGCCTTTGAAGCCTTTGGCCAGGCTTACTGTCAGAGAAAGAGGGAAGGGAGGAACTTACCCTCCACTCTGCCATGCTTGGAGAGGGCCTTGATCATGGCGATGTATTTACTGGCATCCAGTGCTACTGATGAGTCCTTACGACTCCTGGAGACAGAGAAAGAGGGAGACAGACAGAGACAGAGATTAATGCATTCCACTTACAGTAACGCAACTCATCTACTGTACTTTCTTCTGCTGAAGTTCAGTCTCTGACGCTGGAGCCAGGAGAGCAGAAGTGAAGAGAGAGAAGGAAACAAGAGATGAAGAGGAGAGAGGTTCCTGTGTTTTAGCCAGTCAACAGAGTGGCTGGCCCCTGCATTAATGTCTCCCCTAATACTGCTCATGTTAAACTTTAATGGCCTACTACTGGTCATAACACTGCCCTGTGTGTGTGTGTGTGTGTGTGTGCGTCCTACTCCACTCACAGCTCCCTCTTCAGGTTGAGCGCCTCCTCCACATTGTCGTGACGACAGCATAAGTTGATGAGGGTGGCGTAGCAGGGGGCTGTCATCTCCTCCTCATGCTGCTGCTTCAGCTCAAGGGCGCGCTCCAAGTTCTGATTGGACGAGACACGAAAAAAAAAGATCATGCTTCCGTTTTGTATCACACATGTGAAAATCATCTCCTGACTGGACTAACAGACAGATTTTTGATTGACAAAGGGACTAAATTAAAGGAATACACCGAGTTTTGGGGAGGTTGGCCTGTTAAAATCATAAAATCAACCATGCCTACCTCCTCTGCACACAGTGTCAGTATGACTTGTTTGAGTGTGGCGCCTAATGGTTTGTTCTCTGCTTTCAGTTCAGCCAGTTTCTTCTCCAGAAAAAACACTTTGCCCTCAATAGCCTGATGGAGAGAGAGAGGGGTGTTGGACAAAAGCACACACTTATGCACATGTACATACGTGCATGTACACACATACACAAGCACATGTGTCTAGAGTTTTTATCTAAAATTAAACCCACCATTTGAAAAATGTGATACTCCTACAGAATGACTGATAGCACACAATTAAGACAAATGATGGTACTTTTTAAAAGGATATTATGTATATTAAGTCCTTTATTGAAAAAAATGGCAACACTTTAACCATCTAGATCCTCAAGATTTTAGAGGATGATGGTGAATCTCAATGATTTTTTTCCCAAACAGGTATACAGCATTTTGGAGTAAAATAGTTTAAATCCATTATATAGCATTTATGTAGCATTATATAGTGTTTTATATATGTATATGTATCCATTTGTCACTCTAATGTGCACACTGTCCTACTCACAGTGACTCTGGGATCAGCTAGCACAGAGCCGTTGGATGGCTGGTCTTTGGGGCCCACCAAAGTCATCACATCCTGACACACAAACAGATTACATTTGATAAGTGATGATATTGAAATAGGCCTACCAGTAAAACACTACATCTACAACCTTAGGCCTGCTATCAAAACATTAGAAAACCTATAGTAAAAATAGATCCTCAATGTCAAAAATTAACTAATTCTGGTAAAATTCTGGCTGTGGTTCGTCTACTCTACCAATGCCTTTGTTAGATAACCAACCATCTATTCTAAAATTCACAAATGATACTCTGTTTTCCTGCTATGCCTACAATAGAAAAATATGACAAAACACAAGAAATCAGGACAGTGGTGTTGTCTGCCTCTGTACCTTGATGAGCTCCGGGACTTGGTAGGAGTCCAGAAGGTTCCTGATGCCTCTGTAGATGTTTCCTGAGATGATTATGTTCTGGAGAGGGCAAAGGAGATGAGAGGAGAGGAGGGGATGAGAAATGAGTGGATCAAGCACTGATCAAATCTTAGTACACCAGGACCAGGAGCTGAACCTGTTGAATTGTGGGTTAAAAAGGTCATGACTTTTTTTTTTTTTTTTTTTTACAATCAGTGCCACTAAAAACCCACCCAAGTCTGAAATTTTGATTCCTAAATTTCCTTATGAAAAAAAAGATTAAAAGGTAAAGTTTTGTGTTTTCTAAAGCTATTCGCCAACTCGTGTTAAAAATACACTAAGCCTACACAACCCAAAGAAGACAATCACTGGATTAAACGTGCTTCACTTTGTCGCAGTTCGAATGATAGCCAAATGTAATGAACACAAAGTAGGAAACTGTCTCAGGTAAGTAATAATTTCAGTATGATTTATCTTAGAGGTAACCTTGGAAAAAGATTTAAAAAGTGTCAGACCTCGCCTGCGCTGTTGGAAATATTGCAATTTCAGGTTTAACACATTGAATGACCAACAGAGGTCAACAAGTGATAAATTTCACTTGGAAAGTATGAGAATGTATCAGAATTTTTGATTTTGATGATATTGTTTTGTGTGAGGATGATTTCAGCAGAAAGAGGCCACTATTAGCCCCAACCCGACCTTAATTAGTTAAAAAGCTTTTATTGAACAGTCAAGATAATTATACAATAATTCATATTCTGGGCTTTTCTGGTGATCATCTGACTCATAGTGGTTCCAAATTGGGCCAGAAAGTAATTTTGTTGAACTCTCCACTTCAACATGTCTGACTGTCCCAACCCCAAAAATTCAACCACCCAGCCCATTACCCTTCAGAAATGGAACACAGAGAAGCAGTAGTGTGTGTGTGTGTGTGTGTGTGTGTGTGTGTGTGTGTGTGTGTGTGTGTGTCTATACATGCATAATCCAACTCTCATTACACACTGCAGATCATCTCAGATCAGCGTGTGTGTAAACTGGGTTGAAGTGGGACAGTTATGAATGAACTGGATATAGTGTATTTTAGTCTATGCATGTGTGGTGTGTGTGCTTGTGACATCATCCCACAGTCTGTATAAATTGATGAATTGACTTCATCATCCCACAACGTGTATGTTTATGTATGTGAGCTTACTCATCATCTTAAAGTCTATATTTGTGTATTGGTGACACAACAGCAGTGTGCATATCGTCAAGTAACTTCTGATTATTTAACATGTGACTGTGTGTATCCACCATCCTTGTGTGTGTGTGTGTGTGTGTGTGTGTGTGTGTGTGTGTGTGTGTATGTGTGCGTGCGTGCCTGCATGTGCGTGTACCTGGGCCTTGAGCTGATTGAAGAACTTCCTCAGTTTTTCTTCCTGTGCCTGCACCTCATTCTCCGGCATGTTGTCGATCAGGTTGTACAAGAAGTAGGCTGCTGCCTCTGGAAGGGGACGGACACACACACACACACACACACACACACACACACACACACAGAGAGCAATTGTCTTGGGAATGCATTTCATTTGCCACCGTGTCAGTCACTGGATCCATTTGTGCATTTATACAATTTTTCTGTAACCTCTGCAGTGTGTGTGTGTGTGTGTGTGTGTTCCTGTTCTGCTGACAGAGCTTTCGGCCGGGAGTGTGAGTGAATGTGCGACGGCCAGCAGTGACAGCCTCCCCCCGCTCCCACTCCCACTCCCACTCCCACACACACACACACACACAGACGTCGGCTAACGGGATGTGACATGGATAACCGTCTCCATCGCTCCCACCAGCACACACACCAGTGCCAGTGCGGGGGGTCAAGCCCACGCTCTGTGACACACACGTTGACACGGAGCGACACCAACGCTCCACACACACTGTCAGATCGGAGACGCTGCCCAGCAATGACACACACACACACACACACACACACACACTTTAACTACTCAGCGCTGTGTCAGCAGCCAGGCTCCATTTCCTCTGACAGAGAGAGCAGGTCTCTCACTCACACACACCAACACACACACCTAGAGCACACTAGACATAAACACACACAGGCTTCATAACGCAAAGTGAGCCGGTCAGCAGTCTACTGCTACTGAGACTGCAGATACACACAAACAACATGAGCACACACACACACACAAACACACACTGGGCATTTGTCTGTCATCTGAATTATAGTTGCAAGGTTACTGCTACAGAGACTGCAGATATACATGTACCACAGACATCAAAACGCACACTCGACGTTTGTCAACCACGGTAGTAGTCACATGTCTGCTAGTCAGAACACTGATATATGATAGACGATACACACACACACACAAACACCCACACCCTCCACCCTCCCACTCTCTGCCTCTCCAACACACACATCTTGCTTACAAAAAGAGACCGTCAGATATGAATGTCTTCCCTAGTCAGCGAGCGCAGTGTGTATCAATGTGTTCTTACCAGACAGCCTGGAGCTTCCCTTGGAGAAGCGCTCGTCTCTGTATAAGAGGTCAGTAATCTGGGAATCAAAAACCCATAAATTAGACACACACACATCGATATTTAACTATATAGCACAATTGATAAAATACGGCATCAAAACTGCCAGGGTTAGGGGTTCAATTCCCCCTAGGCCCTCCATCCTAAAAGCATATAAGCTCACAATGCTCCAAGGAGATTTAGGTGGCAGATGGCATTTGTCATATTTGATATATTCTCACCAAATGTGATTATAACTGTGTATGTAACAGATGGCGACTAATTTAGTTTTCATGGCTATTCCATAACATAAGGAATAAGGCACCAATAGAAAACTGAATCTTTATCCAATGCCCTGAGGACTAGAAGCAGCATTTTAGAGTTTATTTTACACTTTGATTAATATCCGTTTTCACAGAGGGAATAGAGCATCTGTGTAGATTTTGTCATCTAGGCCCAATATTTACTTGGCTTTGCAATTGCTTTCAGCTATAGAACCATTTTTTAAGAAATCAGAGTCCAGAAACCCTGTAGGTCATTTACCATAGACACACAGACACACACAACCACCAGAGTCTTACCTTGACCATGCTCTCCACATCAGAAGACCTGCAGGGGGCAGTAGAGGACAAGACATGAGCGCCCAGCTAACACACCGGGGGTCAGCACACTAACATGTCAGGACTGAGGTGCAACGTGCTCACAAGTGAGCAAGTGAGGAAATTTGGCTTTTAGATTAAAAACACAAAAAAAGGGCATCCAAGTTTCTGAACCCTCATCTCTAAAAGAAATGCCCAGCATCCCCCTGAATGATTTTCCTTCTCCCATATCTTCCTCCTCTATTTGTTCCAATTTACTTGAAATAAAAACACAAGCCCTTCAACCTCTATCTTTAGCTCTCATTTATCTTCTGTTCCCAAGCACTTCTCTCAAGCATGATCACTGTAGGATTTTGTCAAATTGTGTCAAAATATTGTCACATGAATATTGTCAGGGAACTATGGCTCTGACCTTTGCACTCCTTATTATTGGTTGCTTGATATTTTGGTGAGGAATTGAACTTTATTCTGTGGTTGCACTCTAGATAACAGTGTCAGGTAAACACCTAGAATGTAAAAGTTGCTTTGAAGCTATATGAATATGTTAAATGTTTTAGGTGAAATAAAAATAGAATAAAGAAAGATACAATAGTTTAGATGAATTAGTAAATCATTTAGGGTTGCAAATTTTCAGACAGTATTTTATGTTTTTAGAGGAAATGGGCTACTTTCAACAGAAGGAATAGACTCACAGACAATATGAGAAGCTGTATGTATGTATGCAACATCCCAATATAAGTTACCAAAACACTGACATTGTAATGTTACCGTAGATAGTGACATGACAGCGCAGTACAATACAGCAGGCTACATAAAGACTGTGTTTTCAATCTGACACTCATAATCCTACAGAGCACCGGAGAGAAGAGACGGCACTACAAAAGACTGGGAAACCACAAAAGACAGATACACACACACACACGCACACACACACGCTAAATGATGACAAAGTGTGACATTTCTGGCGTTGTCAGCTAGTTGGCAGTGAGGAGGAGAGCAAGGGAGGAACGAGAGAGGAGAAGAGAGGAGAGGAGAAGAGGTCTTTAATGATTAAATTATCCCCTGACCTTGCCTCTGACAGGGGCAGGTCCCCCATCGCAATGACACAGCAGACACACACACACACACACACACACACACTTAGTGACAATCTCTCTCGCCCCCCCAAGTGACAAGCCCAATTATGACCCTGTCAGGAAAGCTAACACAGACAGAAGAGTGTGTTAGCGCATGTACGTGTGTGTGTGTGTGTGTGTGTGCGTCCATGCAATGAGAGCAGAGCAACTGGAGGAGAGGAACAGTGGATTCAGACAAAAAAAGGATAGACACAGATACACAGACACAAATAGCGGCTACACTGAGTTACCATCTAAACACACACACACACGCACACACACAATGCCAAGAGACATGACCATTTCCGCACACTCCATCATGGACAAAAAGACACACAAACACACACATCCTGAACCCACTGTACCTAATGCAGCTGAAGTAACTTTATTCACTGCCCAGGTGAACACTACACTTATCGACTACTGCTCTCCTGCCACACTTCCCTCTTCATAGTCTGTGTCTGCTGTCGCTGTATTATCTGAAAAGCTCATGAAAACACTGAAAGACAGCATGGACTGGCCCTGTTCTCCTTGAAAAATAATATATAGCCTATATCTCTCCACTGAACACACAATTCTTCTCTTTTATAACCAATTTCTGTAGAGGACTTTGGTACAAACTTGTTTTGTTTTGTTTTTTAAAGCACTATATAAATAAACTTGAACTATATTTAATCACATTATTACCCAATGACTAATGAAGAAGATCTCACAAAAATGTATATATTATAATTATATTGAAATATGTGTGATAATTATCAATATTCCCCCAGTAGATTAACAAAATCAGTTAAAAATATTTAGTGACTGAACATAAACTCAACTAAGAGGAGTGTATTTTGTTATTTAACAACAGAAACAACTATATTATATATAGAATATATATAGAAACAACTTTGGTCCCTCCAGGTCAAGTCAGCCTACTTCTCTATAACTCACCTGCAGCCTCACTCAGGGGCCACAGTGGTTCTGTGCATGGTGTTAAACTGTAAATATTCATAAACATCCCCTCAACAAAAGCCCACGGGTCAGGCCCTGGCCCTCTGTGTGTGTGAGTGTGAGAGAGAGAGAGAGAGAAAGAGAAGAGAGAGAAGAGAGAGAGAGAGAGAGAGAGAGAGAGAGAGAGAGAGAGAGAGAGAGAGAGAGAGAGAGAGAGATCAGTGTGGGTCTGGGTATGAGGGGCAGCAGCGGGCATCTGCTAATTTACATATCTCCCACGGTGCTTTGGGGCGAGTGCTGAGGGATGACGGCCTCCATATGCATGAGGCACCCGTCTGCATGTGTGTA
>NW_027284307.1:20000-23218 GCF_046629955.1 Centroberyx affinis | reverse complement strand
CTTACCACTGTAGCTGAGAAAACGATCTTGGGTCATTCTACAAAAACAGGGGAAGTGCTGTCACTTAGTTTTACAGACACCAGAATCCTTTAAGCTGACCTAATAATCACTTTAATTATATATGTTCAATAAATAAAGACTGTCCTTGCAATGATAAAACAAAGTTTATTGGCGGAGGCTTACGACCACGAGGAGGTTATTTCTAGTTGTTTTTTCCATCATAGCGATCCATGATTAGTCCAATTAGCCAACCACAGCCTCCGCTCAGGCAGGGAGGAGACCTGCTCACCCTGCAGCTCCAGTGGCGGCGGTCTCCAGCATCCATGACCTCATCTGAAGTTTTAACCAATTAGACGTTAAGAAGAGAACAGGAAGCCAGGTGATGGCTGGTGACCTGGTGACCTGTAGAATCATCACTTGAATTCTGTGAAATTCAGTGAAATTCCATGTTTTTTTTTTGGTTTGTTTTTTCTCACCACATATCTGAAATACCACACAGTGTTATACAGTATATTATCAATACTGAATATCATAAAATGTTAAAAGAGCCTTTGGTAACACTTTACAAAAAGGGTACATTAATTAAGGGTTAGTTAATGCTTAATAAGCATTAACTAACCCTTAATTAACAGTTAACTAATGTGTCTGGTAATCATTTAATTGTCATCTTTATAAACTATTAAATAATGTATAAATTAATGTCTTAGTTAACATGAACACCATTAGTAAATTACACATTAGTTAACTGTTAATTAAAGGTTAGTTAATGCTTATGAAGCATTAACTAACATTAATTAGCTAGCATTAACTACTATGGTGTGTAAATTTAATTTAACTAGTGCCTTTTATTTTTAAGTTGTACTTGCACAAGTCTTTCGTAACATTATGCTGCTATTACTGCTTTTAGTACTGCTTTTATTTATTTGTTTTATTTTAACTACACCGAGAGAAGCCAGGCGAAATGTCATTGTACCTGAGTATAATGACAATAAAGATCATTCTATTCTATTCTATTAATTAATGTGCCCTTATTGTAAAGTGTTACCGAGCCTTTCAGCTGGTATTTGATGCAGAACATTCATACATTGGGATTGAACGTATTGATTTGTTGATTTGTCTTTTATTTGATTCATAATGTTCAGCGAGTCGAGACAAACTCTCTTAGAAGTGGAATTTCATGGAATTAAATTCTGTTTCCTGTCATTCCAGTTCAATTCACATTCTGTTTCCTCACAGCGGGGTCACACTCACACTGATCTGGATTCAGCGTGAATTCTCAGTTCAGTTCGTGAATGGACCGGCCCTGCAGTGTGTCCTCAGTCCAGTTTATCACACTGGACTGAGGTCAGTTTAGTGTTAACAGTTTGTTTGTGTCTCCATACCAACTCCAAACACTCTGCTCTGTTTGTTCCAATAATAGACAAACTTTACCGGCCGGCCGATTTGCACCAGATTCCGCGAAACCGCTCACTCACACACACACACACACTCACACACACACACTCACACACACACGCACACACACAAACATAAAAACACACACTTTTACCATCAACTCTGACCGCAAACTATGCCCTGCAACTACACTCAATCCCCTACTGTCCCGCTTGATTCCGCGAAACCACGCTCACACACACACGTACACACACACACACACACACGTACACACACACAGTCACACACACATTTGTTTGCGTTCCCAGGGGGTCGGGGCGTTCGGTCGGGTATCAGACAGCAGAGCGGAGATCAAGAAGATCAACAGATGAGAGCGATTAGTGATGAAGAGGAAGCCATGAGTGTGTTCCCCTCCGAAGCCTGACGCAAACACACATACACACACACACACACACACACACACTGGGGACAGACAGAGAGAGAGAGAGAGAGTGACGAGACAGAAAACCATATGAAGTAAAGAGAAAAATGCAAGATTGTATCCCCCCTTCAGCTAAATGCCTAACATGTGACTATAATGATGTAAACCAGAGAGAGAGAGAGAATGAACAGAGAGAGAGAGAGAGAATGATGATAAACTGGGTAAAGAGAAAGAACGAGGGACCATGAAAAAGGAGTGAGTATTCCCAGCTAACGCACAACAGAGAGAAAGAGAAAAGGGATTACGAACAGAGTGTGTGTGTGTGTGTGTGTGTGCGTGCACGCGCGCACGTCTAAAACTCCACATCTTTGTCTAGACAAGCTTGTTTACAAGTAGTGCAGTTTACCCCCCTCATCCTCCCCAACACACACACACACACACACACACACACAGTCAGTATCCAGTGTATCTGCAAGTCCTTAAAAAGTCTGAAAAGTCTTAAATGACTTCATGTTTCTTAACAGTGAATCTCCTGGATCCACTTTTCTTATTCTGCCCATTTCAAGTTTAACAACTTTCATCAGCTGTGTTCAGATCAGAAACAGAAACAGCTCAGACTCTTTATTTTGGTTTTAAAATTCAATTCAATTTAAATTCAATTTTGAGGTAGAATTAAAAAAAAAAAAAAAAAAGGCTTTAAAAAGTATACTCCGCTCTCTCCCTTCCCATCACACACACACTCGCTCACACACTGTCACAAATACACACACACACTTAGTACAGTCTGTGGTGCAAACTGCAGTTTACCCCCTTCCCACCACACACACACACACACACTGTTGCAAATGGTCTAGTGCAGTGATTCTCAACCTTTTTCATATCAAGGACCCCAAATGTAGTTCATATTAGGGCAACAGACCCCCATTTGACCCAAATCTGAGAATATTTTTATTGTTAGATATGATATTGTCCAGAATTCCATGACTGTCTGCACTGCAGAGAGATAACAGAGAAAATATGATCAAAATCATCTTTTCTTCTACATTCTCCATTTGTGTTAACTTCTTGTAAATGAAATAATGGTGAAGTTTAACAATTGATCAGTTTGCTGGGGACCACCTGGAACCCCCTCAAGGACCCCTGGTGGTCCCCGGACCCCACGTTGAGAACCACTGGTCTAGTGAATTAATGTCTGTCCCTTTAAGACCAGCTGAAACTTTGTGTTTGTCATTTCATTTAAGAATAAGACGTTCTGTGATTGGCCCATCATAATATTATGTTAGCCAATTAGAATAGGTTTTGTTTAAGGACTATTCAGTATAGCATCAAGGCTGGGAGGAAGCAGCTTACCTCACATGCCCCATCGGGTTAATTAGCAGTTTTATGCAGAGTGTGCATGTGA
>NW_027284307.1:2500-15000 GCF_046629955.1 Centroberyx affinis | reverse complement strand
CACACACACATCTTCTCTTTCTGTCTTTCATTGTCTATACTTCTTAAACCCATCCACACAACACACACGCACACACCGCCAGTCACACATGTGCAGAGGGTGAGTCAGCAGAAATTCCCCCCCCCCCCCCCACATATGAGCCTGGTTCTTCTCCTTCTCTTCATGTCCTGACCACAGTGTCTGTCTCCCTGCAGACCGTCCACATGTCTCACACATCGACCACGCGCTCTGACCTGCTCACCCAAACTGTCCTCATATGGTTGCCAGAACAGGGGTGGGGGGGCTGGAACATCATTACAGTTAAAAAAAAATGTGAGATATTTGCATCTATTGTTGTCATTAAGGCATGTCAAAGTCAATATAATTACGATAACATCAATATATTTGTGTCTTACAAATACTCAAAATCTATATATTTGTGTCTATTAGTGTAATTACGGTTACTCAAAATCCATATATTTCTGTCTATTAGTGTAATTACGGTTCAACATATTCGTGTCTATTAGTGTAATTACGGTTACTCAAAATCCATATATTTCTGTCTATTAGTGTAATTACAGTTACTCCAAATCAACATATTCGTGTCTATTAGTGTAATTACAGTTGCTCAAACTCAACATATTCGTGTCTATTAGTGTAATTACGGTTACTCAAACTCAACATATTTGTGTCTATTAGTGTAATTACGGTTACTCAAAATCAACATACCGTATTAAACTCCTGGCGGAAGTCTCTGGAGCATGCCGCCGTCGATTACCGTAATTATCATAATGCATTGCAGTAACAAAAAAACCTAACGAACCCCAACAGAAGCAGATCAGAAAACAAGGAGGCTTCATACTAAAATATGAGCAAATATACTTATCAAACAGAGGGAATTAGAAATAAAGGCCTGTCTCTAATATAAGCCTGCTTCCAATAAAGGCCTGGTCCCCTTTGCAATTGAGGTAAATACAGGGCCGGGCCAATATTAGAGGAAATACGGTATTCGTGTCTATTAGTGTAATTACGGTAACTCAAAATTCATATATTTGTGTCTATTAGAGTAATTACGGTTACTCAAAATCAATACATTCGTGTCTATTAGTGGAATTACGGTCACTCAAAATCAATATATTTGTATCTATTAGTGTGGAAATTGATATATTGATGCAGTAACTCAAAATCAATATATTCACATCTATTAGTGTCATTTCAGCAACTCAAAATCACTACATCTGCTTCTATTTGTATCATTACGGTAACTCAAAATAGATATATTCACGTCTATTAGCGTCATTACTGTAACTCAAAATCAATGCATTTGTGTTAATACATTCTGCTTTTGAATAAGTTTAAGGGTTTTTGTTCTTGTTTTATCTTTATCTTTTACCTTTACTTTGTCACATATACTTCTTACATTTTTTAAACATCAGCCTACTTATTCCATTCTGCCCCTTTAAGATGTTTGTTATCCTGTTTCTTCAGACTTTTTCTTGACCCTGAGCTGTTTTTAACCATGTTTGCAAAGCACTCTGGGTTACACTGTAGTATGACGTGCCATAGAAATGAAGGTAAGCGTCATTACAGTAACTCAAACTCAATATGTTCACGTCTATTAGCATCATTATGGTAACTCAAACAAACCAGACCATCAGCGGTCAGCCTGTCAGCCTCTCTCAGCCTCTCCTCTGCATCCTCCATTGCTTCTCCTTCGCCTGGTGGATCTGGAGGGGAAATCTGCTGGATCGCTTTACGGCACAAAACAGGAAGAGGTTCTGTTCTTCCAGAGCAAAGCGGAGCTAAAGCTGAAAGAGTCTCTGGCAGCAGATGGTGGGAGAAAAGGAGGGAAAGACGGAAGATGGAGAAATCACTTCCAAGATGTTGATCCTCTTCAGCCAAAGAGAAAAAACTTTGACCGAAGAAGCGCAGATCGGCAGGAAATAACGGGGCTTATGGGAAATGTGGGCTTAATGTGGAGAAACACGAGCACTAATAACAGAGGCGGCTAATTACCTCATATGTTTACAGGAATAATACCGAGGTCTCACAATGAATTAGACAATGATATACTGATGTTTAAAACAGCAGCTGTAGATTCCTCGACTCAGCCAATCAAAAGCTTCAGCAGTTCTCTCCGGCGCCGACTCCATTTACCGAAAAAGGGTCGCGCTCGAGGACAGAGGGGTGGGAGGGGTGGGGGGGGGGTTGGGGGGGTGGGGGGGGTGATGAGTTTGAGTCACCCGTCCTGAGCGGTGACCAGAGCGACGTCACGCTGCCCTGCGGTGCGTTTACGGTAAACCAGGCGCCGAGGACGCCGCTTGCATTTCCAAAAAACGTCTTCACAGATGGCGTCATGCTGGAACGCAGCTTCGAGGAGATGTTTTGGAATGTATGTGTATGTCTGTGTGTGTGTGTGGGTGTGTGTGTGTGTGTGAGTGAGTGAGTGAGTGTGTGTGTGTGTGTGTGTGAGTGGAAGGGGTTGTTTGGTTTATGGTTTCATTATGATAGAAACTAATCACAACGCTTAAGGGGAAACTGACATGAGAGTTCCCGGGAGGCAAACATAAAGTTCGTAAATGGTGACATTAAAAAAGACAGTGTGTGTGTGTGTGTGTGTGTGTGTGTGTGTGTGTGTGTGTGTCTTTGGAAAGTGCATGTGCCTGTACATGTGTTTTTGCAAATCTGTGATTGTAAGCGCATGTGCGTGTCCTCGTGTGTGTGTTTGTGTATATGTGTGTGTTTATATGTGTGTTTCCTAATGACTACGTGTTTGTTTGTATGAATGAGTGTGTGTGTGTGTGTGTGTGTGTGTGTGTGTGTGTGTCTGACTCGATGCCAGCAGTGCTGTCACAGGTTTACAGCCTGTTTCTGTCTGCTCTCCACAGTCTCACTGTATTTAAACTGAATATTCATTAAGACTGAAGATTACTTTATTCACTGTTTACTAATTAATTGTAATTAACTGTAGTTTGTCCATTCATTATGGGGAAAAATCTTCAAAGTTCATTGGTAACACTTTACAATAAGGGTCACTAAGTTAAGTTAAGTTAGTTAATGCTTAATAAGCATTAACTAACCCATAATTAACAGTTAACTAATGTATAATTTACTAATGGTGTTCATGTTTACTAAGGTATTCATTTATACATTATTTAATAGTTTATAAAGATGACTATTAAATAATGTATAAATACCTTAGTTAACATGAACACCATTAGTAAATGATTACCAGACACATTAGTTAACTGTTAATTAAGGGTTAGTTAATAAGCATTAACTAACCCTTAATTAACAGTTAACTAAAGACTTAAATGATAATCCTGGTGTTTTTAAGTCAGCTTCCTCTGTGTATCAGTGCTCGTTTTCCTCCTTCATTCATTCATTCATTCATTGCAAAATGATTGGGAAAAATGTAAACTAGACATAGGCAGAAGTAAATGGGCTGTAATTCTAAATGACACCAGTTTTCTCCTTTAAGTCAGTGGTTCTCAAGGTGGGGTCTGGGGACCACCAGGGGTCCTTGAGGGGGTTCCAGGGGGTCCCCAGCAAATTGGTGAATTGTTAAACTTCACCATTATTTCATTTACAAGAAGTTAACACAATTCGAGAATGTGGAAGAATGACTGTTTCGATCATGCTTTCACTGTTATCTCTCTACCTACAACACAGATAGTCTTGGAATTCTGGACAAAAGTCATATCTAACAATAAAAATATTCTCAGATTTAGGTCCGAGAGACAAAATCTCATCAAATGGGGGTCCGTGGCTCAAATGTGGACTAAATTAGGGTCCTTGATATGAAAAAGGTTGAGAATCACTGCTTTAAGTTACCTACTCTTCTTCTTCTTCTTCTTCTTCTTCTTCTAAAAGACAACAGTTTCCTAGAACTTCATGGGCGTCCCCCTGTTGTAAAACAGTGGATATCTCACTCTGGAAAGAAACTCAACATGTGAAAGGGAGGACTGTCTCAGATTAGAAAGAATCAGATGAGGTGAAACTTCGAGGCACCCGGTGGGGAATTTAGACAATAGAAGAAGGAACCTCAGCTCAGCTCAGGCCTGGTGTTTCAGATACACCCCCCCCCCCCTTCCTCCTCCTCCTCCTCCTCCTCCTCCTCCTCCTCCTCCTCCTCCTCAGCAGCAGCAGTAGATGTTGTTGTCCTCCCCCGGTCAGAAAAGAGCTGTGAAACCCCGGCGTCATGATGCTGAGGTAGTGGAACCTGCTGTGTCAACGGGTGACTGAGAAGTTTCCCTGATAGTAATAATAAGATCGAGCAAACAGGAAAGAGCGACGCGCTGCGCAAAAGTGAAAGAAGCTGAGTCAGCGGGCGGGGGAGCAGCCGGCTTTCAGTTGGGTGATGAGGTAACGGGTCGATACTGCCGGCTCACACACACTCGCTCGCCCGCTCCTCGCTCGCTCGCTCCGGGACGTTTAATAACAAGATACGATGAATTTCTGCTGTGCATCGCTCTCTATGAGAAAAGTAAATTTGTACAAGAGGCTGAGTATGAGATTATGACAGCAGAGATTGTTTGAATTGCATAATCTCATAATTTATCATCATATATTGGACCGCTGAGTTTGAAAAATACATTTGATGATGATGGTGATGATGATGATGATGATGATGACGACTGTTTTTTCCTAGGGGGAAATTTTTCTTACGTACAGATGTGTATGGAAAGAGATTAGTACCAAAAGAGGTCGTGCTTGAATTGCATAATATCGTAATTTATCGGCATATATTAGACCACTGAGCTGGAACAAAAATGAATTTGATGATGATGATGACGACTTTGTTTGTCCCCTGGGGGAAATTTGTTCCTGTGCCATACAGCTGTCAGATAGAGAAGACAAACAACAAAAATGACGTGACAATACCAAAAACACCAAAATACCAAAATATCTTTTGTCAAAGACATCATATTAACAATAGACTGACAGGAGTTATATGTGAAGATTGAACATAACAAGAACACCTACTCAGAGACAGACACATACAGACCTCAAAGCTTGTTTAAAAGGTGAATAAAGGAATTTAATTTGACAAAAACTCCTAGTCATCCAGTGTGCTTGAGTCTTAGCTGTACTTATCATTGATCATATACCTGTACTAAACATTGCACATTGCTCATTGGACATATTCTCTATTTTTATTTGTATTGTATAGATATATATACAGTACTGTGCAAAAGTCTTAGGCACCCTAGATTTTTTATATAAATGTCTTTATATTTTATTTTCTAGATGTTTGTTTTCTGCATTAGTGTGTCAGTAGACTGCTGTTTATTGTAAATTGTTGATATTCAGAAACTTTTCATTAGTTTTGAAAGCATCTTCACTTTATGGATTTCTTTGAAATATGCCTAAGACTTTTGCACAGTACTGTATATATTTATTTTTTACATTTTTCTTATTATTATTGTTACTAGATTTTATGTTGACACCTGCACCCCAAGAGAAATTCCTTGTACATTGTACTTTAAATAAAGTTCTGATTCTGATTCTGAGAGCTCAACCTGAATTGAGACAGCTGAATTCAAATTACTGTTAAAAGTTAAATTCAATAATGATCAAAGTCAGAATAAATAATATAACACTTTCTATTCTTTATTCTTGTTATAGTATTTGTCTCTTGTTGCTGCTGAGACAATTTAATTTCAATAAAGAATCTATCCTGGATAATTAAAGTTTTTATATGCTCTTATCTTCAAAAATAAAACCTTTCCTTAGTGCTTATTTCTCCCATTCCTTTTCCCTTGCACATGGTCATTCTAGGGTCACAGGAGTTTTTTTTCAGGTTGTCGTGACCTCTGACCCTTGCTCTCCTCACTGCTGGTTGCTTGTAATGTTGGAGATGCAGGAACTGAAGCTGATTCTACTGCTGACCTCACTGAAACTCACTCTTAAGGACAAAAAAAAAGCATAAAAATACAAAGACAATCAGTGTCACTGTCGGGCGACCCGGCTCTGGGGGTTTTTACAGACTTTACTCAGATTGCAGTTGAACCTCTGAAGTGAGTCATGCTGGAGGAAGCGGTGCAGGGGATCCAGCGCAGGATAAAAGACAGACCGCAGCTCCTCCGGCCCACAGGGCACGAGGAGATGTGTTCCCATTTCCCGTTCCTGTCTTAAAGCTTGGCATGGCACGGAGACGGACATAAAGATTCATGACTCTCCACCAGAGAGCCTAGCTGCTTTACTGCTCATGGCTGGGATATGTGTGTGTGTGTGTGTGTGTGTGTGTGTGTGTGTGTGTGGATGTGTTGTAAAGCCAAGCTGGTTGGTCCACTGCACTGTTCCAGTAGTTATGGTCAAAATACAAAGTTGTTCTCTATGCTGGCACTTCTCAAGGCTTATTTTTATTGTTTGTTTGTAATTTTGGCTGTCTAGGAATTTAAGCTCATCTTTATCCCTACTATCTCTCTGCTTAACTGCACCTCTGTTCTTACATGACCATTCCCTGCCCTAACCTGATTGTAAATACGAATTTGAAGGGTTTCTTTCCAAAATGAGATATCCTCCATTTAAAGGATATACTCTATACTCTTACTCTGGCAAAATGACAGTTGGAATGAAAGTAAAACTCACTGTTGAATGCCATTGAAGTTACTGGTATCTTAAGACGTAAGACCTTTAATTATAAAGTAGTAACATTTTAGAGAATGTAATCGTCTGCACCTTTTCAAATATTTAGCGATGGATCTTATTCCCGTGGCGGCCATTTTGAATTTAAGTTACACTCAGGAAAAGAAAGTAGCCTAAACAGTCCAGTTCTGTCCTACTGAGTAAGATGCTCATTATATACAAACTTAGATACTGGACAAACAAAATTTCACAGATTCCCAACTGAAAAACCTTTCAGAAATAAATGGATCTTACAAATCTGGAGGGATAGGTTCACATTTTAACATAATTGGCTATAGCTAGCTGCTAGAATCTAGCCTAGCTAGCTAGCTAGTAGCTAACAAGCTAGTAAGCTAGTTAATGTCCCTTCAAGCGGCTGATGTAGTTTCCAAGACTGATAGGTGCTGTCCTAACAGTCAGGTCTATCTCAAGTCCTCACTTAAGTGTTTGATAGAATTATGTTTTGAAGTAATGCATTTTATTTGCCAATCTTCCAGGTAGAGTTTTCCACCCCAAGTGGTATCGAAGTTCAAAATGGCCGCCATAGGAATAAGATCAACAAACAGCAGGTTTTTTTATTTTTATACTAATGATACTAAGTGACTTGTCTGGATACATAAAATATAGTCTTAACATGTAGTCATTTTAGCTGAATCACACACTAATGAAAGCAGTAGGCTAACCTGGTGCTGATGCTAAAGTGAATGTCTGTAGGTTTGAAACACCCAGAGGCTTAAATTTCCTGACTAGATTTGAAGGTTTTTGTCAGAGTCTTAAATATGATTTATGCTGATAGTGGTTTGGTAATATGACTGTCAACTAGACCATATCAATCTCTAGCTGAACATATATTCTACTCTACAGCTAATATCATAATTGTGGAATGACAGTGTCTCTAAAACCACAGACTATCTGCAGTCATCATGCAAATCACTTGATACTAGGTACTCAGCTTGTAAACGACATGAAAAATGAAATAGAGCGTTGAACGTTGTCAATAAACCATCGGACCATTCGGTGTGCGGGCTCTATTTATTTTTCCATATCTCTATCTATATTTCTAGCTTTTTTTCCCCATAAGTTTCCAGACTTTGTGTGGAAACTCACAAACTTTTCAAGACCTGGAAGAGACCATATTAATTTTCCAGACTTTTCCACACTTCCAGTACTACAGCTCTCGATCAACGCAGGTGAAATAAATAAAACACACACAGCCACAGGGTTCAGATTAGAACGGTGAACATTTATATCATAATTTACATTTTTTGACAATTTTGCACATAAATAAGTATGTAAACCAGAATGTAAACAGAGACAGTCCTTTAGGGGATTCTCCTCTGGAGTTAAAGCTCTGATCAAAGAGAAAGAGACGCTTTGGTCAAACATCGAGGATGGAGAGAGAGAGAGAGAGAGAGAGAGAGAGAGGAGAGAGAGAGAGACAGAGGGGGTCAGGATATTGACGTACAACTGCTTCCAGGTCGCAGTTGCTACAGAAACATTAAGTTCAGTCTTAATGCCAACCAGATTCAGTGATATTGTACACAGTGTGAGTGGTGCAAGCATCGGCGCTGAAGTTATAAAGTAGGAAGAGGGGGCCAGTGCATAAGAAGGCCGAGGTGCTTTGGTGTATGCCAGTTCACAAACAAGATGGCGGACGGGTGGGGGTGGGGGGGCGGGGGGCGGTTGGGGTCGGGGAATTATTTCTCGACCGAAAGATAAAAACAAACAAAAAAAACCAACATCTACAAAACGAGACCACAGCTAAAGAGCGAACACTTCATCATATACACACACACTACATCTTCCTTCTTCTTTCGGCATTTAGATTCCTCAAGTCCTTCTTTGCTTGCTTTAAGTTTTTTTTTTATTTGGTGCGTGTTTGAAATTAAAGCCAAGTGAACTTTGGTTGCTAGCCTCCAGTCTCCTTTGTGAATCCCTACATCTGAGGACGTTCACTTCGTCTTCCCCGATGGGTGCTGACAGTGTTGTGAAAATAGGGTGAGGGGGGGGTGAGGGGGGGTAAAAGGGGGGTGAGGGGGGGGCTCGCCGGCCTCCCAGTCCGTTATGTGCTACATGTTGAGCGCATGTTGCCGCTCCTTTGGACCACATGAAGAGCTGCACTCCAGTTCAGTTTGGTTTCTTCTTCTTCTTCAAGTAGCAAAAAGCAAATAAATAGAAAGCTCCCACCTTCAGCTGTCCCTTTGAAACGCACACACACACACTCACACACACACACTCACACACAACTCGCTCATACCGTCACGCACACACTGAGGTAACCGTTGTCGAAAAATATAAAAAAAAAAATGCCCTTTTTGTTTCATTTAAATTAAGTAGGTTTCAGAAAAGGACACGGACGTAGGGAAGCTGTCTGGCAGGGTCGAAGGTCAAATAAAGCTCTTCTTTTCTAAATTAATTTGTGTGCCCGCCTTTGGCAAAACAAACAATACTCTTCAACCCTTTTTTTTTTTACCTGCTGTATCGTTTTTTTTAAAAATTTAAATAGATAAAACCCTGAAGAGTGGACACCCCTGGTTCTGTGGGTCAGAGGTCAGAGGTCGAGCCTCGCAGGACGGATACAGGCATAGAGAGAGAGAGAGAGAGACTATCTACAGAGAAATGGCCACAGAGAAAAAAAATAACATCAACAGAAAAACAGTCAAGCGTCATTTACAATGAATTTACCCCGTCATTGTAACCTTCCCTTCCACTTATTGCTTTTGAAGACGACAAAAAAATTGTATAATAAATTAAGGAGGTTATATAACAACTAATTGATCATAAAACAAAGACATTTGAAAATAAAGACCAAATAATAACAACAACAATAATGATAATAGCATTATATTAATTACATTAAAGATAAATCCAGGGTAGATGATTGTCTCTAAGTATAGCCCGACGCTGAAACCGCTAAGTAGTCTTGGGACAGTGTCTCTTGTAGCCCTGAGTACGCAAGTCCCTGATAGGTCGAAAACCCGGCGTTGTCATGGCGTCACTGCCCACGACAACCAGGAAGAGAATTGTTATTTACACCCGTTGCTCCTGGCAACCCAGTTCTGTTCGAGCCGTGCGGTCTGACTCCGTGTCCTCCGGCCGAGCGGGGGTCAGAGGTCGCTCAGGCGTGCTCCTCTGACTCCTGCTTCACGGTGACGTGGCGGGGAGCGGCGGCGGGGGGGGGCTCCCGCGCCGCAGCTTGATCACCGACGTCTCGCTCGACGACTCGTAGGCGGCGTACCCGGCGGGCGGGAGCTCGGCGCCGGGCTTGCGGCGGGGGTGGAAGGGCGACGCCTTCAGGTCGAGCTCCCTCCACAGCATCCCCAGCACCTGCTTCTCCAGCACGGCCTCGACCTCCACGCCTCCCTGCAGCTGCTCCAGCCGCTCGGCGTGCTCGCTCATGTCGAAGCGCTCGATCTCCTCGTTGGCGCGCTGCAGCTCGTCCAGGCCGGCCGGGCCGGAGAGCGCCGGGCCGCCCGGGCCGGAGGCCGCCGCCAGGCAGTAGCCCTTCAGGTGGAGCCGCAGGCTGCACAGGTGGATGTAGTGGCGGTGGCAGTGAAGGCATTTGTGCGGACGCTCCCGGGAGTGCAGGCGCTTGTGGAGCTTGAGGTGGACGAACTGGGTGAACTTGGCCGGGCAGAGCTTGCACTGGTAGGGCTTCTCCCCCGAGTGGAGGCGCAGGTGCGTCTTCAGGTTGCTGGTGCTGCTGAAGCGCTTGTGACAAACCTGCAGAGAGACAGGGAGGCGTAGTTAGCGGCTGTTAGCTTAGCATAAGCTTGCAAAACAACAAGAAAGAGGCTAGTGTAGCTTTTCCCCCATTTCCCCCTGGATATCAAACTGTCCATCTATCTATGGAATCAGCATAGTAATAGTACTGTAATTATTAGCATCATATTAGCATTAGCATTACTTTAGCATTACCCAAACAATAGTATTAGTGCTACATGAGTGCTACATTAGCATTTTGCTTACCTGGCACTCATGGGGTTTCTCCCCGGTGTGGACCAGGTAGTGTTTCTGCAGGTGAGCCAGCTGGGTGAAACCTTTGTTGCAGGTCTGACACTTGAAGGGTCTCTCTCCGCTGTGGACACGAAGATGAACCTGCATGTAGGAGAGGGAGAGAAGGAGATGGCGGCTCAGTCGTGTCCAGATTGTGTGATTATCAGAGAAACACAGAAACTAAATAATGGTACCGTATGGAGTTTTGAACACACACCCTCAAGTGTGTCTTGACATTTGTCTTGGAGGTTGTGATGTTCTTGTTCTACCTCTTGTTTTTATTATTCCTGGCTACCTGTTTCTGTGTCTTGTGGTTTCTAAACCTGCTCTACAGCTTAAATAATGAACGCTCACAATAGAAAGGAATGGAATGATAATAAGGCAGTAAAGTAAAGGAGCAGGCATGCTGCTGAGGGCCAGACGTGGCACAAAATGGCGGCTCCCGAGCCTCACCTTCAGGTTGGACAGCTGTCCGAAGGTCTTGCTGCAGACGTTGCACTCGTACTTGATCTTGCCGTTCTGCTTCTTCAGCGGGTACGGCAGCGTCTTGTATCCCGCCGAGCCGACGCCGCGCTTCACCTTGCTCAGGTTGACGGCCTCCTCTTCGACCCGCCGCCCGCCGCCGCCGCCGCCGCCCAGCAGGGCTGAGGTAGGCTTGGTGGGCAGGCGCTCGCCGGGCGGCGCGGTGCCCGCCGTCGGGGAGCCGCTGGACGGGGCGCGGGGGGGGCCGTGGGGGTGAAGGTGCCCGGGGTACGGGTGGTGAGGCCCGGCTTTGTCCTTCGGAGACGTGGCGGAGAAGGCGCTGGTGGGCGCCGACAGGAGGAAGTCCCTGTGGGAGAGCGAGGAGGGGTGGGCGGGGTCGGCCATTAAGAACCGCCTCCCGGCCGCGTCCGAGGGCAGCAGGGGCACGTGGGCCGGCAGCAGGCCGCTGTAGAGCGGGTACATCCTGGGGAAGACGCCCCCTACCGCGGGCACGCCGCCGCCGGGCAGCGGGTAGTGGGGGGGCAGCAGGTAGCGTGAGTACGGGGCTCCGGGCGGGTAGAAGGGCGAGGAGAGGGGGGCGGCGGGCGGGGAGTAGCCGGGGTAGGAGCCCAGGCCGGGGGGGTAGAAGGAGGCGGGGGAGACCGCCGGCCCGGACGGGCTGCCGTGAGGACTGCTGTCCGGGCTGCTCCGCGCCGACGGGCTGGGCGTCGCCGAGGACTGGTTGCCGGGGGAACGGGTCGCCGGGTAACCGAACTGGCCGGGCTTGAGGCCGAGGAGGTCTTCCGGGACGTGAGGCCGGTGAGGCCGGAGAGCCGGGTAGAGGGCGCGGGGGTACAGGGGGCGCTCGGGGCTGTCGGGGCAGCGCGGGCGGGTGGGGAACGGCCGGCTGGGCTCCCGCTTGGCCGAGGAGGAGGAGGAGGAGGAGGAGCTGTTGGTGCCCTGGAGGATGGAGAGGACGCTGTGCTCCCTCCTGGCCGGGGTGGGGACGGGAGGGCTGGAGGCGTCGACCAAGCGCTCCTCACTGCTCGCCTGCTGCTGCTTGGCTTCCAGGAGAGACTGTTCTGTAGAGAGAGAGAGAGAGAGAGAGAGAGAGAGAGAGAGAGAGAGAGAGAGGAGGGTTAGTGTGTGTTCATGTGAGGGCGAGAGACATATACGTCATACAGAGAGAGAGAGAGGAGTCTGTAGTTTAAAGTGTGTATAAATCATACAAAGCATGTATAAAAACTGTGTTTCATACAAAGCAATATGAAATAAATTCAAAAAGAGCTTCCATTCATTTCTAATGAATTTTTCCAATTATTTTAATCACATCCCTGTTTTTTCTAACTGATGGTGGTTTAAAACTGAATCCCAGGTCACAAAGTTCTCTCCAGCAGAGGTGTGTGTGTGTGTGTGTGTGTGTGCGTGTGTGT
>NW_027284306.1:0-24397 GCF_046629955.1 Centroberyx affinis | reverse complement strand
TGGACCGCTGAGGATCACACACACACACACACACACACACACACACACACACACACCAACAACACACGCATCCGCATACATGGTCCCATACAACCTCAGGAGACAAGGCGGCGAACCCACCCAGCTGTGGTCACAACAGGAAATGAGATTGTGTGTGTGTGTGTGTGTGTGTGTGTGTGTGTGTGTGTGTGTGTGTGTGTGTGTGTGTATATCCCTGTATCTGCGTGTGTGGGTGTATGTGTGTGTGTATGTAATTGTACACAAATCATATTTCTGTATCCATATGTGTGTGTAGGTATGTGTGTGTGTGTGCGTGTGTGTCTATATATCTGTATCTGTGTGTGTGTGTGTGTGTGTGTGTGTGTGTGTGTGTGTGTGTGTGTGTGTGATCCAGAATCCAGAGCCTGTTTTCTGTCCTTGAAGTCGACACACTGAGTCATTTTAAAGCAGCAAAGGAAAAACCAGATAATCAGACCAGGCTGAACGACAGAAACCCCTCTCTCTCTCTCTCTCTCTCTCTCTCTCTCACTCTGTGTGTGTCTGTGTGTGTCTCTCTCTCTCTCTCTCTCTTTCTCTCTGTCTGTGTGTGTGTCTCTCTCTCTCTCTTTCTGTGTGTGTGTGTGTGTGTGTGTGTCTCTCTCTCTCTGTCTTGGACGCTGCAATACAAATGGATTCAATTAGACTCAGTACATAATGTTCCTGTAGACGAGGCTAATCACTGCTGCTGGTCCAAAAACACTACAACAACACTACACTACAACACTACAACAATACTACAGTACAACACTACAACAACACTACAGTACAACACTACAACAACACTAGAGTACAACAACACTACACTACAACACTACAACAACACTACACTACAACAACACTACAGTACAACAACACTACAATACAACACTACAACAACACTACAATACAACACTACAACAACACTACACTACAACAACACTACAGTACAACAACACTACAATACAACACTACAATACAACACTACAACAAAACTACACTAAAACACTACAAAAACACTATAATACAACACTAAAATAACACTACAATACAACACTAAAACAAAACTACAATACAACACTACAATACAACACTACAACAGCACTACAACAACACTACAGTACAACACTACAACAACACTATACTACAACACTACAACAACACTACAATACAACACTAAAACAAAACTATAATGCAACACTACAACAACACTATAATACAACACTACAACACAACACTACAATACAACACTACAACAAAACTACACTACAACACTACAACAACACTATAATACAACACTACAACAACACTACAATACAACACTACAACAACACTATAATACAACACTACAACAGCACTACAAAAACACTACAGTACAACACTACAACAACACTATACTACAACACTACAAAAACACTACAGTACAACACTACAACAACACTATACTACAACACTACAACACTACAATACAACACTAAAACAAAACTACAATACAACACTACAACACTATAATACAACACTACAACAACACTACAATACAACACTACAACAGCACTACAACAACAATACAACAACACTACAATAGCACTACAACAACAATACAACAACACTACAATACAACACTACAACAACACTACAGTACAACACTACAACAGCACTACAACAGCACTACAACAACAATACAACAACACTACAATAGCACTACAACAGCACTACAACAACAATACAACAACACTACAATAGCACTACAACAATACAACACTACAATACAACACTACAACAACACTACAATACAACACTACAACAACACTACAGTACAACACTACAACAGCACTACAATACAACACAACACTACAATACAACACTACAACACTACAGTACAACACTACAACAACACTACAACAGCACTACAGTACAACACTACAACAACACTACAATACAACACTACAACACTACAATACAACACTACAACACTAGAATACAACACTACAACACTACAATACAAAACTACAACAGCACTACAATACAACACTAGAATACAACACTACAACACTACAATACAACACTACAACACTAGAATACAACACTACAACAGCACTACAATACAACACTACAATACAACACTACAACACTAGAATACAACACTACAACAGCACTACAATACAACACTACAACAGCACTACAATACAACACTACAATACAACACTACAACACTAGAATACAACACTACAACAACACTACAATACAACACTACAACAACACTATAACTCAACAAATCAGACCTGGACTGCTGCGACAACTCAGGATGAACAGCATGGGGCTCATTACTCAAAAAAGAAATCTATTACTCATTACATTACTTATTTTTTACTTAAAGCTAGAATATGCAACTTTTTTTTACATTAAAATAGAATAATAAACCAAATATATTCTACATTATCAGGCCTCTGTTTGTCTGAAATTGTCTCTTCAATGACATTGAGATATTTTGGGGCATAAACCATTTCCTGTGGGCGTGTCTTGTGGGCGGGGCCAGAGGTGAGCCGGTTGTGTCTATCAAGGTGAGGCTAGCGGCCGCAGATCAGAAAGTCACAGCAACAACAAAAGAAAGAACAGCAACTAAATGTTCAGAAACACGGTGAACATCAGAGTTGCTGGAGGAGACGAGGCACAGCTGCTGGTGTTCTGCTGGACAGCTAGCATGCTGCCAGTTTATCAAGCTAGCTGTGTTAGGCTAGCTCATCAAGATGAGTGACAAGAGTTATATTTTGATTCTCAGTTACAGCATCACATCCTAAATAATATTTGCCTCTGTGTGACGATGTGAACCTGAACTACAGCGCTGTCCGTTAACTCAAGCTGTAACAGAGACTATATTGAACTGAAGATGAAGGAAGTGTACAGAGAACAAAACAGAACAAAATAAGAATGAAAACAAGAAAACAAAAAGGACAAAATAAAGCACACCCTTGAACCAGGGTTTCCTCACTATGTTAATGAAGCCAATCCTGGGCTCCATTTTTAAATAAATTTGCCTTTCTGCAGCCTCAGCACTGTGTTGTTTTCCATCTCATGTAGGTCGCAGAGTTTTTGTATCAGCAGGAGGGTCGAGTTTTAAACATGTTGAGTGAATGTAATGAGTATTGTTGACTGTCCTTCTGTCCCATTAACTTGCTACTTATTTTAAAGTATTATCAAAAGTTGGCTTTTCTTTAACAACAAGAAGGGAAATGAATTGCATTATATCTATCTATAAACCCAGCAGTCACAGGACTGCTTAGTTTAATGAGTTAGTTGGTTTCTGCCAAAATGCAACACACTTTGAAATTAGAATTTCCTGACTCCTCAATGATTTTAAAGCAATGATATCTCACATTATGTATGTTTGTACTGGCTTTTTATAACGTTGTTTTTTTTGTGTGTCTGTGTTACTTGTCATTGCATTGCTTTTTTCTTTGCTTTTTTATACCTGCCTGCAAATCAACGGCCCTTTGGGATTAAATAAAGAACTGAACTAAACCTGTATCAGAGTTACAGCAGGAAGACTGGACATTACTGTAACTGGGAGCACTGGGAGCTGACCAGTATAACCACAGTCTGCCACTGAACAGCTCCGCTTGGCGGCTCGTCATAGTTACTGAGGGATTCAGACCGGCAGCAGCACCACTCCATGGCAGCGGTTAGAGAGAGGGGCGGAGGTTGGAGCCTCAGGGTTGGGGGTTTGATTCCCACTGGGGCCAGCCGTTTGAAAAACATTTCCCCTCACGATGCTGTGAGGCGCTTTGGATAAAAGCCTCCGAACATCAGGTGTGTGTTGGACGCTGCTGACGGCTCCTGCTTCCTAATGAGCGTCTCTGACCCGACTCACATTAAAACTCATTTCAGCAGAACGACAAAAACACATTCGACCCACATTAAATCAGAAACAATGAACAGCGCCGAGCCGCAAATCCCTCCAAACCGGCGGTGAAGGGCGAGGGAGAGGAGGATGAGGATGGAGGATGAAGGAGAGGAGGACGGGTTCTCCTTCTGAAGAGGAAGAGGACGGCGGATGAATAAAAAATGAAGGCGCGATCCCAGCATGCAGTGGGGAGGCGGAGGGGAATGGTTTTGTTGGTTTTGGTGGGGAAATGGGCTCTGCAGGCTCCGGCTCCATTCAAACACACTGAATACAGCACCGCTAGGCATCATGGGAAGGCACATCAGGTGGACTGACTGTGTGTGTGTGTGTGTGTGTGTGTGTGTGTGTGTGTGTGTGTGTGTGTGTGTGCTAAGAAGATGAAAAAATGTGTTGGTGAACTATTTGCATTTTTTGCTTTTACAGTTTTTTTGCATATTGTATGTATACAGTATTTATATGTGTCTGTGTGTGTATTGTACAATTGTAGTGACTCATGTTTCGACATATGATAGTGTGTGTGTGTGTGTGTGTGTGTGTGTGTGTGTGAGTCCTGTTGAGCAGCAGAGTATCTCCACTGAGGCGTGCAGCTCGCCCCGAGAGACAGAGAGAGAGAGCGCGCGAGAGAGAGACATTGGGACGGAGTGGAGAGAGAGAGCAGATGGGGGGCCTGTTTATCTATGCATTGAAGAGAAAGTGATTTTCCTTGACCTGGGAACACGACTCCTCCCACGCCGTCCTGAGGTGAGGCATGATGGGAGGAGGAGGAGGAGGAGGAGGAAGAGAGAGAGAGAGAGAGAAAGAGAGAGAGAGGAGGTGAAGGCTGAAGGCTGTACACTGATATCTGAGTCTGATGTCGTTCTGTTATTAAAGGTCACATGGTGTAAGGCAGGACTCTCCTCTCCTCTGTGGTGATAAAGGAGTTGGATGGTCTATCTAAACATGGTGAAAGTATCAAAACTAAATCCACACAATCCATATTAGTGCAGCGAGCCTCTAAACGAGCCGTTTGGACTTCCGTAACTTTGTGGCGTCACAAAGGTTCGCTCATTATCATTTTTGTAAGAAATAACAGACTAACAAAGTGTTTTTTTCAAAGCGGTTGAGCGGTTGTCGTTGTTTATTACCGGAGAGTTTTCCCTACCTGTAGCCGCCGGGCCGCGGCGTCTCACGTTTCACTCTGGAAACGGTTAGCCGATCGGAACGGAGGGGTCGTTAATATTAATGAGCCTTAAAGACACGGCGACAGAAACGGCCTGTTCTTGGTAAGGCTCAGAGAGATGCTGGAAAATGAAACGTGTAAAAATGGATTGAGAGTGTTTTTGGTTCATGACACCACACACACAGCTTTGGATGGACAGAAAGACACAAAATAAAACTCTGGACAGTGGAGGATGTGGAGCTTTAACTGGGAGACTGAACTGACCAGAGGGAGAAACAGAGAACAGCTGCAGGTTGAAACAAATATCCTCTACAGGCTGGAACCTGTGCAACTAGACAGCCAAATGTCAATTATGTGCAATGAATTTTGGTGTGAATCTTGAAATTGAATTCCATGATTTGCGTCTAAATTTAGAATAACAGTCCACGCTCAAGGATAATATATGTGGGAAAATACTGAATGCTTGAATATTTTGGCATGAAAATTGTCAAATTTACATATCAGCACGGGATATCGGCTATAGACAGCTTAAATCTAAAAAATATCGGTATTGTCCTTCAAAAACCCAGATCAGTCGAACCCCGGCCCTCTACCCATGATGCCCCTGGAGAGACGTTTTCCGAGCAGCGTGAGCCTCCATCTTCTCTGCCACCTATGTGGGCTAATAGTGATGTGAGAGGAAGATCTGGGAAGCAGCGGGGACGGCGAGGAACGGGGAACTCGCCGGTTCCATTGATATTCATGCAGATCACAGGAGCTCCATTCGTATTCATGGGGAAAAATGCTAAACTGCGGCCGGGAGGAGCCGAACCCGGGCGGGCGGGCGGCTCGGCGCTCACAGCACCGGCTGATTAATAAGAACAAGTCTATCAAAATAAGCTTTAAGAATTAATTTAAAAGATTATACTGAGGCTAGTTGAATCACTATCATCTCTTAAATCACTTCTAAGACTTATTTATTTTTCTGGTTTTAATCCTATTACTTTTACTATTATATTGTTTTTACTCTCTTTTCTTATTCTTAATTATTATATTTATCATTATTATTGTTATAAAAAATTATATAATCTCTCCCTCAATCCTCTAACCATCGTTCTTCTTTTCCTCTCGTTATTCGATTCTACCTCTCTATTCACACTATCCATCCTTCTCTCTGTGGCACTAGATAATAATTATAGAGTGTGCAGCAAAACAGAGTTCCAATGTGCTATAAACAATAAATAAAAATGTAAGCAATGATAAAAATGTGAACGATAATTAAGAATAAAAGAGAATAAAATACTAAAAGGGCAAATGCACAGAAAAATTAATACTAGAATAAAAACAGAATCTAGACCATAGCGCAGGTAAAAACTAACCTAAAAAAAAAGAAGGTGTTTTTAAGGGTTTTAAAGGAGAACGGTGAGTTGGCAGTTGGAGGAAAACTCTGTCGTCCTTCAGTCTTCAGTCTGGACTGTGGAGGAGAAATAAATCTACCGACTACACAGTTGGTTTTAGTTGAGTGAAGAAGCCCGGGGTCCTGACAGAAAGGGTGACATCACTGCTGTCTGTCTCTCCAGCAGCAGACAGTGGGAGACGTTCAGGCTCCAGATAGATGTGTTCACACCTGCTGTATAACAACACTGCTCAGTTAGTAACACTGGCTGGTTTTCAGCAGCCAATCACCAATCAGCTCAGCTTTGTTCAACACGGGGATTGTCTGAATTTTTTAAATCACGCCTCCAGATTCAGACTCAACCATCGTGCCATCATTTGTCTTAAAGCTTTAGTAAAGGCCACATTATGTTTCTCAGTCTGCAACTTGACCCCTAACACTGACCCTGTGTTCTCGGATATATTGGAAAAACAAATTTCTACTATTATATATTTAAAATGAACGTCACTGAAAGTCGGAAAGTCTGAGAAAATTTTGCTACCTGAGTTTCTGAGTTATGAGGCAATGATGACCTTAAACCTTCTCAACGTGGTGGAAAAATCCAGTTTAGTGTCAGCCAACAGGAGGAAAACACATGCAGCTTTATTAGGTTGGCAGTTAGCAGACTAACCATCATAACTAACATTTGTTTAAATTAAGTTCATTAAATTAGCTCGTTAAGCTGCAGGACGGCTGTGTTTGTTTATGGTTTGTCCTCCAGGTTTGATTTTCTGAGAAAAGAGCAAGAGAAAGCGACGCTGTTTGGCAGCTGGCTTGGAGTCCCGAATGTCGGACATTTCCCACCAGAACACGAACGCAAAGAAAAAGACGACCAACCAGAAAGCTTGTGTTGACTAGAAAACCAACCAGTGACCGGGCTGGGAAACGACCACCAGCCAAACACTGGTGAATGTTAGTCAGTGTCTGGTAAGTTCAGTAACCAACCATCTGGAGTCCGGTTCTACTCTGAACATCTACCTGGCTGATAAAAGTCCTGTTGTCTGTTTTCTGTTCATTGGGGCAGCAGGGTCACAACATCCCACCTCTATATACAGTTTTTATTTTCTATATGTCTATATACAGGGTTCTCTGGTTAGGGTAGTGGTTCTATATGGACAACAACTCAAACAACCCTCTGTTTTGTTAAAATAAAAACCTGGAAAATCTGAATTAAGAACCCAGTGTAGTTCTTAAAAAGTTCTTTAAGTATCGCTGGTTTGGAAGATGTTCTCAACAGGGATCTTTAAAGCACCATAAAGGTTTTATGTAGAACCATTAGAGCATGGTGCCATAGAGAACCGTTCTAAAAAGTGTTTTGCTGTGGTACAAGCCTAAAGAACCATGTCCATTGTACCATTGTACCTTCCATAGCATTGCAGAACCCTTTGTGTTGAGAGTGTACAGACTCTGTCAGCAGAAAGCCTACAGTCTCTGCTGTCATATTATCCCTGACAAATAGCTTGCATTAATGTGTTCCTGACACATCGTCCTGTGGTTTAATAGGATGTAACAAGGCCATATATTTGGCCATTACAAACCAAGAGTTTTTCAGTCACTCAACCAGTAGAACTACAGCTCCCAGAATGCCTTGAGGGCTGTAAGCAGGTAAACAGGGCTGTGAAGAGCCATTTATCAGAACCGGACAGGCTCCATTACTTTTCCAGTCACAGCTGGGAAAGAAAAACAGTGTATAGACTGAAGCATTGCTTATGAGACACTGAGAGAGAGAGAGAGAGAGAGAGAGAGAGAGAGAGAGAGAGAGAGAGAGAGAGAGAGAGAGAGAGAGAGAGAGAGAGAGAGAGAGAGAGAGAGAGAGAGAGAGAGAAGAGAGAGAGAGAGAGAGAGAGAGAGAGAGAGAGAGAGAGAGAGAGAGAGCGAGATAGAGAGAGAGAGAGGGGAAACCAGAGGGCAGGAAGGAACCTTGAACTGTCTTCACCTGTTTCCTAGTCAACCTACAACTCATCGCCACGGCAGCCAGGGAGAAATCGCCATGGCAACATCCTCCAAGGAGTCCTGGTTCAGAGGACGGTTACGGTTTCTGAGCGGAGGGAAGGAGGGAGAAGAGGAATGAACCGAGAGAGAGGGAAGGACGGAAGGATGGGGGAAGAGAGGGAGGACGGATCCATCAATCTGAGAGAATAAAAGCTCCTTCTCTCCTCGTGTCTTCGGCTCGGCTGCTTTCCTCATGAAGCCCCGTCTGTCCAGGAAGTAGCCGGGTCCCGCAGGGCCGCAAGGACTGCTGGGAGGACAGGCCGAGAGCGCAGACAGGACGGACGAACAGACTGGACAGATCCAAAACTACAGAAGATCCAAACCAACAGAAGATCCAAACCAACCGAAGATCCAAACCAACCGAAGATCCAAACCAACCAAAGATCCAAAACAACAGAAGATCCCACCCAAAAGAGGTTCCAAACCAATAGAAGATCCAAACCAACAGAAGATCCAAACCAACAGAAGAGCCAAACCAATAGAAGATCGAAACCAACAGAAGATCCAAACCAATAGATGATCCAAACCAACAGAAGATCCCACCCAAAAGAGGATCCAAACCAATAGAAGATCCAAACCAACAGAAGATCCAAACCAACAGAAGAGCCAAACCAATAGAAGATCGAAACCAACAGAAGATCCAAACCAATAGAAGATCCAAACCAACAGAAGATCCAAACCAACAGAAGATCCAAACCAATAGAAGATCCAAACCAACAGAAGATCCAAACCAATAGAAGATCCAAACCAACAGAAGATCCAACTCTACAGAAGATGATGCAAACTTACAGAAGTTCCGAAGAACCCACAGAAGATCCAAAACTAAACTACAGAAGATCCAGACCTACATCCCCAACAGAAGGAAGGATACTTCCTATAGAACTGTCCTACAGCAGGAGAACGGATGGACTGCTGATGGTAGAAAACGCTGACACACTCTACGTATATTGTACCAGAAAAACAGTTCTGAGGCTTTTACCACAGCAGAACCTTTTTTTTTTTTTTTTAGAAAGGCTCTCTACCATGCTCAAAGAAGACTTTTATGGTGCTGTAAAGAACCCTTCAATTATGTGTGAAATGTTCCAAACCATCAGAACTTTTCAAGAGCCATATGGGGTTCTTTACCAGTTCTTTATTTCATTTGAACTCATCAGAGGGTTCTTTGAGTCATTATGGTTCTATATAAAGTAGAACTACTACCTTAACCAAAGAACCCTCCTTTATCTGGACGTATCAAGACGATGTCTGGACCGAGGAAATGGGAAAACCGGTGGAGAAGAATTACAAACTTGTTATTTTGGCAGGAAGGAACAAATAAGAGCAAACACCAACACAGTGTCACTAAGATTTAATGAAATGCGCACAAACCCTGAGTCACAGATTCAACAGCAGGAACTGGACTGGACATTTTCACCTGTCGGTCATGAAAAGGTTAGCTAACGCCTCAGTTTAGCAGCTGAAACCGCTTCAGGTTAGCTTCAGGTTTTGCTCATGGTTTAGTAACTGAGAACTTGCCATGAGTTGGGAGTTGAACCCCCCCCCCCCCCCACCGTTTGATGTTTCGTACCCTAAGCATGTATTTGCATTTTAAGACATCGTGCTCATTTTATGAAATTTCGGGAAACCAGGCTCAGTGTGGATCAGACCATAATCCAGAAGCTTCCCCCAGCATCTGGAGGAAGCAGGACAGGACAGAGATCATCTGTAACCATCCATCACTGCTGCAGCTGACCAGACGGCTTCGGTCTGACAGCAGGAGCCAATCAGATGACCCCCCCCCCTCCCCCTCCATCCCCCCCCCCCCCGAACCCCGAACCCCCCCTACAGAAAATGAGGAAACCAGCTCCTGACATTTGGAGTCATACTCTGTAATTTGTAGGGGAGAAAAAAGCTTCCTCGCTTCATTGCAAGACAAATTTCTGTGTAAACGACAGTAAAAGCAGAATCTCATCTAAAACGCGGCGGCGGCGGCGGCGTCCGTCTGAACGCTGCAGGACAGACGGGTCCACAGCCCAGGAGGCCCCGATACGTACAGTAACACTCTGTGAAACCTATAAAAATAAAGAGATTGATTTTAACGCGGAACATTTTCAGCCCAGACTCTCCATCATTTGCCTTCAGCCGCACATCCAGGCTGTCTGCAGGGTTCAGAAAGACCAAATTTAAGACTTTTTAAGACATTTTTAATGCTACCTGGAACTGAATTGAAGACCGATTTAAAAGTCAAAATAAGGAAACCAAACTGACAAAACCAGCAAAAAAAACAGCTAGTGAAAGTTGTGAAACTGTAAATGGGCGGAATAAGAAAAAGGACATAGAAATATATAATAGAAAGTAATAGTTAAGGAACATGAAGTCCAGCTGTGTTTATTAAAGCAGAAAAGATGCAGGTTGTACTGCTGACATGTTCTGGATTTATCTAAGAGAAAAAATAAGACCTATAACAGCTGGATTTAAGACGTTTTAAGACTTTTCAAGGCCTTCCTGAAGAAAACCTCGTATCTCCAAGACGAACATCCGGCTCAGTTTTCTAACATTTCTGAACGTCATCGATGTTTTTTAAGATAAAATGAAAGTGGGATCATCAGTCGACACGAAGAAGAGAAACGCTTCAGGAGTTCAGGAGACGCAAACAACAGAAAAACACTGAAACACCAAAACTGGACTGAGAAGGTTTCTGGAGGCAGCGGCCATGGAGCAGAGTGGGATTTTACTGTGTGTGTGTGTGTGTGTGTGTGTGTGTGTGTGTGTGTGTGTGTGTGTGTGTGTGTGTGTGACTGAACAGGGTTTTAGAGCTGCTGCATAAAGGCCTGCATGGTCTCTTTACACACACACACACACACACACACACACAAAAGAATAATGATGAATGCAGTATACTGTAACACAAATCACACACACACACACACACACACACACACAGAGCAGAGAGCTGCTGTCTTCTCCCTCTCCATCAATTATTACTGGCTGCTGAGGAGAGTCTCCAGACCATCAGCCAATCACAGAGCGCCCAGACCATGAGCCAATCACAGCGCCTGCGGACCATCAGCCAATCGGAGCGCTGGGATTGCAGCAGCCAGGGGGCTAAACAGCTCTCCTCTCCTGTTTTTCCTCTTTCTTTCCTCTTAATTTCCTCTCCTGTCCTATCTCATCTCCTTGTTCCCTCTCTTCTCCTTGTTTCCTTTCCTGTCTTCTCCTGCTCTCCTTTCCTTCTGTTCAGTTTTTCCCTCTTTCCCCGTTTCCTCTTCTGTCCTATCTCCTTGTCCTAACTCCTCTCCTTGTTTCCTTTCCTCTGCTCACCTCCTCTCTTCTTGTTTCCCTTGTCTCTCCTCTTATCCTCTCCTTACCTCGTTTCCTTTCCTGTCCTCTCCCGTTTCATTTCCTCTCCTCCTCTCCTCGTTTCCTTTCCTCTGCTCACCTCCTCTCTTCTTGTTTCCCTTTCTCACCTCTCATCCTTTAATTTCCTTAATTCCTTTCCTCTGCTCTCCTCTCTCTCCTTGTTTCTACCCCTCACCTCTCGTCATTTCCTTCCCTCTCTTCTCCTTGTTTCCTTTCCTCTCCTCCTCCTCTTCTCTCTTCTTCTTCTACTTGTAAAGATTCTGCTTACCTGACCGTTCGACTACATGTGACAGTGGAGACTTTCATCTTGTCTTATTGCATATTGTTGAGCAGGCGACCATACATGTGATGTGAGAAACTGTTTTTTCTCTCTTTCTTTTTCTTCCTCTATATTTCAACCTTCGAAGCCGAAGGAGGCCAAATGCCAGAGAGCGTTTTGTCTTTAACTGTGTTGTGTTTTTGTTTTTTGTTTTTGTTTTTCTGCAGCAAGTCAAGTTAAAAAAACAAAACAAAGTTCTTTAGAGAAAAAACAGAAATTCAGATCTTCCTCCAGTTGGAGTTCAGCTGCTGCCCGGTCAGAACAGAGAGGAGGAAATAAGGAAACAAGGAGATAAGGAGATAAGGAGATAAGGAGATGAGGTCCTGCTGATTGCATAACGACACACACTATCACAGCAGCATGCGTCTGAATAATGCAGCGCTCTAAATAATTCATCTCTTTTCAGCGAACATCATAGTAAACACAGATAATAGCAGATAATGAGTTCTCTCCCTCCTGTCACCGGCCACGCAGGAGCCGACAGCGGGTTCTACGGAGAACCGGAAGATGGTTCTCTGGGTCCGGACCGCAGCAGAACCCCCCGGCAGCGGTGGCAGCTCTCAACCTGGGGGTCGGGTCCCTCCAGGGGGGTCGCAACATAATTTTGGTGGGGGGTCTTGAGAGATGATTTAGAGCAGTGATTCTCAACCTTTTTCATATCAAGGACCCCATAATTTAGTCCACATTAGAGCCACAGACCCCCATTTGATGATTTTGTCTCTCAGACCCAAATCTGAGAATATTTTTATTGTTAGATTTGATTTTGTCCCATGACTACCTGTGTTGTAGGTCAAGAGATAACAGTGAAACTATGATCAACTGTGTTAACTTCTTGTAAATTAAATAGTGGTGAAGTTTAACAGTTCATCCATTTGCTGGGGACCCCCTGGAACGCCCTCAAGGACCCCTGGTGGTCCACGGACCCCACGTTGAGAACCACTGATTTATAGGATAGAAAAAAACATTTCGACTACACACATTTATTATCATATCTATTTTTTCTACTTTTGGCATTGCTTTGTTTTAAGTGTTTACAAGCCAAAAAGGTTAGGAACCAGAGCTGTAAGGAACCTTCAGGAAGGTTCTCTTTAGCACCGTGCTCAAATGACTGAGCTTGAGATTTGAGACTCGACTCAGATGTGATTTAGAGCAGTGATTCTCAACCTTTTTCATGTCAGACCGAAATCTGAGAATATTTTTTTATTGTTTTGTCCAGAAGTCCATGACTATCTGTATTGTAGGTAGAGAGATAACAGAGAAACTATGATCAAAACAGTCATTCTTCTACATTCTCTAATTGTGTTAACGTTTTGTAAATGAAATAATGATGAAGTTTAATAATACATTCATTTTCTGGGGACCCCATGGAAGCCCCTCAAGGGCCCCCAGTGGTCCCCAGACCCCACGTTGGGAACCACTGATTTAGAGACTCGGACTTGAACATCGAGGACTTGGGATTTGACTTGGGACTCGAGGTTTTTGGTGACTCGACTACAACACCGCCGACAGGAAAACCCCAAGAAGCCGAGTCGAACGGCCCGTTCTCCTCTGGAACATCGCAGCGTTTAAAAAAAAACCCCCCACAAAGATCCTTTCTAGCTCGGTTCCTTCCCCACCTCTCTGTCATCAGGATCAGACCGGGGATCTAGAGAACCGGGTCTCTCTGACCGTCAGGGCCGGTGTTGGACCGGAGTCAGACGGGAACTGCCAAGTCGACGTTCCTCGTGTAAACCTCGTTAAGACGGAACACTGACGGCCTTTCTTCTTCGCGGGTTGCGGTCGTGATTAACAGCCGGGTGTTTATCCCTCCTGCATGACTTCCCATCTAACACTGCTGGAAAGAAATATTAAGTTTTATTAACACACTGCATTTTTCATGAGTGAGTAAGCCGAGCGAGCTGAGCGAGTCTCTCGGCTTCACGGCTTCAGGAGGGAAACATCTGCAGGAAAAATATACTGGCAAGTCTGAAAAGGGCAAATAAATGAAGTCAGACAGATCATTATTCTGCTGCGTGAATGTAAGGAATATAATCAGTCCGAGTTTGACTTTCCGTCACCGACTGTGTATTTAAGACAGGAAACTCATTCTGCACTATATACAGAGCGGAGAGTCGGTCTAGTCAGAGAAAATGTCTTCAAGAGACGCCAAACAACAAGAACCACTCAAGACATTTGCTCCGAAATTAAAAATCTGCCAAGCTGCTCTGACAAAATGAGCAAAAAACAAAAACAATAAAATAAAACCAATGAATACCGCCTAGTATTCTTCTTTTTGTACTGGAAACACTGTATGTATGTGCTGGATGTAAACACTGTAGATATGTGAATGTAGGTCATGGATGTGCAGAGATTATATTTGGCACCTGTTACTCTTTCAGCTCGCAGCCTGAGGAAGCCTCTGCATGTGCCGCAACGCTTTTTAAACATTTTTAACATGTTTGCTACGCATCAGCCAATAAATAATAACTTTTTGTATGGGAAGAGAGCCATGGATACATATTTTGACTCTGTCAGCCAAGCTCCAATGAGTGTTCCTCTTTAGTAAATTAGTAAATGAAGAAGACTTTTAGAAAAACAGAAGGTAACTTAAATCCTTGGTTGATAAACTGAGAACACTGACGGGTTCCTCTGGTTCCTCTGGTTCTCCATCCTCAGGTTCCTGCTGCTTCACACCTCCCCACTGAGCAAAAGACGTGATTTCAACGTTGCGTCTATGCTTTAGCTCTCATATAGCCCAGGATCATTACGGCTATGTATAGACCTATTTTAGACCAAGCAGTAAATACATTATTACAATGAATAAACATCTGTAAATACCAAAAATATGCACCAGAGAAGTCCTGTAGACTAGCCTACAAGATAATTATCTGAGCACAAGAAGTAATTTCAACATTGCGTCTATGCGTAGCTCTCATATAGTCCAGGATAATTTTGTCTATGTATAGACATCTAATAAACTTTCACTTTTCAACCCCATTTAAACTTAATTTAGCCTAGACGTCTATGGGCCATTTAGACGTGTTTTAAACGTCTAATCAACGTAAAATTGCTCAGTGGGCTGGATGAAGCTGAATGCAGTTCAGTGAGAGCAGAGAGAGATCGATGCTAAAATAAAGTCTGCGCTACACACATGAAATGAAACACATCAACTGCCATCACCTCTGTGAATTTCTGTCCTTCAATGACTTTTCACTGTGTCGATTGTCGCGAATCGTCTGGGGGAGAAGACACCAGTCAGCTGGCTGTCTGCCGCTTCGACATGTTAGCTAAATATAAATGATAATATAATAAAAACTGTAATAACTGTTCAACGCAACTCTGGATGAACCACTGATCCAGATTTTACAGGTGTTAAATAACCATGTAAAGGGAATGAGTTTTCAAAAATCAGTATAATAATAATTTTGGAAACAGACTTTGGAAACTTCAGTTCTCTCCTGCAGCGCGGCTCCAAACTAACTGACAGTCTGAGAGTTTCGTCCAACGTTCACATTCACAGCAATGCTAAAGTGGGGGCGGGACATAACGCAGGAGGGATCAATCAAAAGAGTAAACCAATGGAAGATCAGTTCAGTTCAGGGAGAGAAAGGCAGTTTTTAATTACGTCCTCCTGGTGCAGCATGACGTCACCATTACAGATACACTGTTTTATTAAATAAGTATATATTATGCCATGGAAAACTAGGTAACAAGGTGAGAAAGTTTTTCATTTCATTGTGAAATGAAAAAAAATAATAATAACCCGCCCCAAAAATAAATAAACCAAATCACTGTGCAGCAGTAGGGAATCTAGTGTCTGGAGAGGCCAGAAGGTCACAGGTTCGATCCCATCAGCAGCCATGTGCCCTGCTGAAGTGTCCATGAGCAAGGCAGCGAACCCCTGCTGTCACTCACCCACCCCCCCCCACACCCCCCCTCCTGACCCTTCACCCCTACTTCCCACCGCCGACCCGTCACAGCTGCTCCTCTCTTCCTTTATTTTATTGTGTTTGGCCGGTTCCTCCGCCGGCCCGCTCGCCTTTTCTTCTCCAGTGTGAAGGTCTCAGCCAGCGGACCATTTCCATAATCTCCATTAAACACTTCAAATGGGCCCTTTAAGAGCGCTGCCATTTGCATAATCCCATTAACTCTGGAGTTACAGCGCTGCCTCGCCTCTGTTCCCCGACAACACAGCGGACGACAGGAGGCCGCGTTCAGCCAGTTTAGGTAAAATAAAAAAATAAAAAAAATCCATATTTATTTTAGGTGAGATTACCGGATGAATGAAAGGATGCGAGACGTTTTGTCTGAGGAGTGAAATGAGAACGCCGACATGTCCGGACGGCGGCGGAGACGGAGCCAAAAGTAATTATTTCTTTGGGTGGAATTCTTCATCCTGGTGTAAATCTGTTAGCGGTTTCCCTCCGTCGTCTTGGGAAAAGTCCGTTTTACAGAGTTTCCTGTCTTCCCTCCCCTTCGAAAGAGATTCATGCATTTTGATGACGAGGAAAGTAGGTCAGATTTAAATTCGCCCCAAAATCCGGGTGTTTTCCGCCGCTCGTAAATAACGCTCGGCTGAGACAAATCCCATTTCACAACCCGAAAACCTGAAGCCACTTACAGCCAACAGGCCACAGTGTGTTTTCATGGCGACTTTTCTAACACACTCACAAAAAAAATCATCTTTCCATCCATCTCACTTCCACAAGTAGAACCTGGAGAAGTAGAAAAGTGGAGCCGGCAGCCGACCCCGGGCGGAGCAGATGCACCCAGCTGAATAAGGAAATGAAACATCCATCACAGATCAAAACGTCGATAAAGCATGGATTTGGTTTGGTGATTAATTAACGTCGGCCGTCTCTGGAGGAAACGAGTAATGAAGTGGTTCAGCGGCGGAGTCGGGAGAACCAGATGAGAAACAGAGGGGGAAAATAAAGAGAGAGAAAGAAGTAGAAAAGAGAGGAAAAGAGAGAAAGGAGAGGAAAAGAAAATAGAAAACAGAGGAAGATAAAAAACAGATAGACCTACAGAGAAGAAAGACAGGATCAGTAAATCCCTTCCATCAACATCCAGACAAACAGGCAGATGATGAGCTGCTGAACAAACAGAGAATGATCAGAATAATAAACTGATCTGACTAATACTGCAGTACTACTGCATACTGCATACTGCAGTACTACTGCATACTGCAGTACTGCGACCCGAACGATCAGAATAATCAGCTGATCGGAGTTAACTCAGGCCGACAGATATATATATATATATATATATATATAGATATGTATATATATATATATCGGCCTGTTGCAGATACATTGTTGATCGTTCACACAGTCAGAGCGTCATCAGGTGCCGGGCGGCGAGTTTTCAAGGTCAGCAGTTTGAGAATTTATTCAACAAATTAGTCAATGATGGAACTAGAGCTGCAACCCTAACCCTAACCCTAACCCTAATCGATTAGTTGTCAACTATGAAATTAATCGCCAACTATTTTGATAATTGATTAATCGGTTTGAGTAATTTTTTAAGAAAAATAAGTCAAAATTCTCTGATTCCAGCTTCTTAAATGTGAATATTTTCTGGTTTCTTTCCTCCTCTATGATAGTAAACTGAATATCTTTGGGTTGTGGACAAAACAAGACATTTGAGGACGTCATCTTGGGCTTTGGGAAACACTGATCCACATTTTTCACCATTTTCTGACATTTTATAGACCAAACAACTAATCGATTAATCGAGAAAATAATTGACAAATTAATCGACAATGAAAATAATCGTTAGTTGCAGCCCTAGATGGATCGACTGAGCCGGTCATTCAGGTTCTACTGTCAGTAAACTAATTCCCCGTCTGAACGTCTCTGAGCTGATGAAATGTTTCGTTTTATTTATTTAGCCTTTATTTTACCACAAAGTTCCACTGAGATTCAAAATCTCTTTTCCAAGGAAGACCTGGCCAAGAAACGGCAGCAGGGAGTTACACAATAAAACATACAAAACAGCGCTAAAAAAGAAAAATACTAAAATATGTACAACAAAAATGATCAGAATTCAGATCAGAAGCAGGAGGTTCGGCACACTGCCGACGAGCCAAACGCTCAAACATCTGACGGCAAAGTTTTCAATCTTTCATCTAATCACCACACCTGTTCTTTCACTACGGTGACTGCTGATTGGCTCGCTGGGAAGTGACACACAGGGAAACAAACTGACCCGCAACAATGTGAGAAGCTCAGGCTGACGTGACGTTAGCGTGTTCGTGTCGCGTGTTTAACGCGGTTCAGGAAAGTTTGTAAAGTGTAACGGGGCTTTTTCTCTTTTCTCCACATTGTGTCGAGTGAATCCATTACTGAAGAAAGTCGTTTGCATGCGTTCCAAAATAATGGCTTAATGGCTTAATCCCAAAGATCTGGCCCTCCCAAAGAATATTAGAGAGGCTCTGTAAGCGTTTTCAAACGACTGCTAAAAACGTCTCTTTTCAGCTTAGCTTTTAAATAGCCTTCATTTTAACTCTTTCTGTTCAGGATCCCAACAGAGCTGACACGGGCAAGTACGAATTTTCATTGGTCTTGTCCAGGTAATGCTTACTTGCACGAGTGAACACTATATGTGGGGGGGGGCAGAGCTTTACCCTGTATGACTCTCATCCATCTGTGGATGGTGAGGTTTTTGACCAAGAGGAGAATCTATGATTCTCGTCTGCCTTAGGCAGTGAGATCTGACGTAAATATCAGATCAAGAGTAGAATCAGGAAGGACAGGGGAAAAGAAAATTACAGAAAAACATATGGGTTCACTCACAATGTGCATCTAAAAGTGGGAGTATTTGTTGTGTTCTTTTATCTTTCTATTTCACTTGATTTGATTCTTTTAATGCAATGCATTTTGCTTGTTCTTTATGAATTTTATCTTTTTATCTGTCTTCTATCTGCCTTTTATTGATGTAAAGCACTTTGAGCTGCATGTTGTGTATGAAAGGTGCTTTACAAATAAAGGTTATTATTAATGCACCGCAGCTCCTCAGTGTGTTTCATGTGATGTCAGCTCTGTGGAGAATACAGTGAGGTCAGGCTGCTTAACACTGAAACTGAACAGCTGACAAACTGCGTCCAGCATGTTATTATAAAATGACTAAAGTTTTACATCATACAAAGATTTAGCTCCATACACTGCAGCAGCCCAACAGAAATGAGGGATATTTGTAAAAAAAAAAAAAAAGTTTACTTTTTATACTGAAAAAATATATGGCAGATATATTGACAGTGCCTGAAATGAACTTTTTGGAGGCCGGAGGGAGGAGAAGGAGGGGGGGTGGGGTGGGGGGGGGGCTCTGGTTCCTCCTCTCTCCTCTCCTCCACACCGATCAATAAGTAATCTGTTGAGGTTTTATTCTCTGAAAACGTCACTAATAAAGACTCCCTGTGGGCCAGAACCTTCACCGGACACACACACACACACACACAAACACACACACACACAAACACATACACATACACACACACAAACACACACACAAACACACACACACACACACACACCTGTCTGGCAGAGGAACAGACTCCAGCTCCCTGATGCTGGCGTTAACACAGAGAGACGCTGCTATCGCCTTCCTATCAGCTCACTGCCTTCTGCTGCTACTGGGAGAGAGAGTGTGTGTGTGTGTGTGTGTGTGTGTGTGTGTGTGTGTGTGTGTGTGCGTGTGTGTGTGTGCAAGATGTATGCAACACACACTGTCACAATAAACAGAATAGTGTGTGTGTTTAGTGTGTTGATGGCATCGATAACCAATCGAGTCAAACGCCGCTCAAAGGATCGCCTGCGTGGAAAAAGGGAAGATTAAGCCTGGAGAGTCAGGGAAGACCCGGTCCAGGTCCAGGTCCAGGTCTTAATGACGTGGAGGAAAACCGCCTCAGTCCTCCAGATCCACGCTGCTCTGATTCTTCTGCTCTCAATGATTTATGAAGCGACTCCATGCAGGAATTCCAGGTCATTCATAATGAATGGCACAAAACATTAAAGAGCGTTTCTTCTCTCTCTCACGCTGCTCTGCTGTTCCACAGAAAATCTAAAAAAAAAAATAAATACTCTGAGATCCAATATCAAGTAACCTGACGCAGGAACCTCAGCGAGAAAACAAATGATAGTTTAATTTGTTCTTTGTTAGTCTGCTTCCCACATCCTCCACCTCATCACTGAGAGCAGGACCTGGCCGTGTGTGTGTGTGTGTGTGTGTGTGTGTGTGTGTGTGTGTGTGTGTGTGGTGGAGGGTTGTGTTGTCCTGAAGCTCAGTAATCCTTTTTGTTAAAGCTAATGTGGCAGAAAAGACCAAAACCCTCCAGCACAGTGTGTGTGTGTGTGTGAGAGTGTGTGTGTGTGTGTGTGTGTGAGAGTGTGTGTGTGTGTGTGTGTGTGTGTGTGTGTGTTCACTCAGAAAGGGTTCATTGGCCTGCTGCTTCACTGGATTTCCTAATTGCCCGGGCAGATTAATAAAGTCAAAACACAAAGCACACCTCCACTCTGCCTCTGACCGACTGACTGACTGACTGGGCAGAAAATACAGTCAGATCCTCAGTGAAAGAGTGAAAGAGTGAAAGAGTGAAAGAGTGAAACAGCCAAACAGTCAACCAGGTTCAGGATTCAGTAAAACCACGGTACAATCTAATAAATAAAAGTCTGACTGGGTGGAATTCCGTTTTTTTTTCCCGAGACACAAATCTTTCCAGCGATGCCATTGGCCGCTAGAATGTAAACAACAATTTAAAAATGTCATTACAAAGTGACAATAATAATAATTTGGATGGAGAGCTTGTGAAACTGTGAGTCTCATTAGTGATTACTACAGCAGAATAACATGGAGCTGATATCACCATTCATGTTCCTGACAGCAGAATAACATGGAGCTGATATCACCATTCATGTTCCTGACCCAGCAGAATAACATGGAGCTGATATCACCATTCATGTTCCTGACCCAGCAGAATAACATGGAGCCGATATCACCATTCATGTTCCTGACCCAGCAGAATAACATGGAGCTGATATCACCATTCATGTTCCTGACCCAGCAGAATAACATGGAGCTGATATCACCATTCATGTTCCTGACAGCAGAATAACATGGAGCTGATATCACCATTCATGTTCCTGACCACAGCAGAATAACATGGAGCCGATATCACCATTCATGTTCCTGACCCAGCAGAATAACATGGAGCTGATATCACCATTCATGTTCCTGACCACAGCAGAATAACATGGAGCTGATATCACCATTCATGTTCCTGACCCAGCAGAATAACATGGAGCTGATATCACCATTCATGTTCCTGACCCAGCAGAATAACATGGAGCTGATATCACCATTCATGTTCCTGACAGCAGAATAACATGGAGCTGATATCACCATTCATGTTCCTGACCACAGCAGAATAACATGGAGCTGATATCACCATTCATGTTCCTGACCCAGCAGAATAACATGGAGCTGATATCACCATTCATGTTCCTGACCCAGCAGAATAACATGGAGCTGATATCACCATTCATGTTCCTGACCCAGCAGACGGACTGACACAGTTTCGTATTGTGATGTAATGAATTTCCATATATCGTCCAGTCACTGGTCCTCAGTAAATCAGGACCAGACTGGGAACTGGACATGTTCTCGATTTATCTGACTCATTACAGTCACACACTAAGACAACACACACACACACAACACACAACACACACTAACCAAACTTCAGTGTGAATATCAGAGTTTCTTCTGTTCCACAGTTAGGGCCGGGCGATAATTCAATATTATCGTTTATCGTCTTTCAGTGGAATCATATCCTGATGATATGAAGATATTTTGATATCGTGACACACATTTCTGCTGTCTGAATTGATGATGATGAGCAAATTTTACTTAAAAACTCTCATAAAATGAAGTATGGTAGGAATATTATTTGAAAATTTCTGTTTTGTTTGACATCACACCTAACATCACCATTCGGTTCAATGAGATGAACATTAATTTGATTATTTAACGTGATTTTGCAACATGAACCATATCGTGATATATATTGATATCGAGAAAAATCCTTATGATTATCATGATATTGATTTCAGCCATATGGCCCAGCCCTATCCACAGTTAAAGAAAGTACTCGCCAAAAACCAGATGAGCTGGAGAAAAAACGCAAAGCAATGAAGCGTCAATATGCATCATGAACTCTCTGTCCTGTCTCTGCCCATGTCACCCGCTCACTGACACACACACACACACACACACACACACACACACACACACACACACACACACACACACACACACACACACACACACACACACACACACACACGCACACACACACACAGGCTACAGCCCTGTAAACTTTTTTGATCTTATTCATCAGGTCCATCAACAGCCTCCTCCTTCAGACAAACCTGCAAATAAACTTAGGCTCAAAAAACTGTTGAAAAATGATGTTGATGCTAAAAAGAAAAAAAAACAAATAGATGCTAAAGTTTAGAATTGGCTTTATTTGAAAAAGACCAAAAATTTTCCACAACACGCAGCTTATTCTGAGAGCCGAGGATTCAGCGGCTTGTGGAGAAACTCAGACAGCAGAAATTTCCATCGTCCACACTGCAGTTTGATGGATTATATTTTCATTCATCCGTTCATTATTTTCATCTTATTTCATCACTTATCTGGGAACCCCAGTATTAATAAGGGAGATACACACACACACACACACACACACACACACACACACACACACACACACACACCAGAGCCCCACTACTGTTACACACTGAACGTTTGCGAAATCAGACTGTAAGCCGAACAGTTTCCACCAAAAAATTTTTCAAGGAAGTGCTACAGAGGGATGTGTGTGTGTGTGTGTGTGTGTGTGTGTGTGTGTGTGTGTGTGGGTGTGTGTGGGTGGGTGTGTGTCTGTGTGTGTGTGGGTGGGTGTGTATGTCTGTGTGTGTGTGTTCCCAGGTTTCGACCCCCTCGTTGAGTAAGGTGCTGAGTGTGCGTCTGTCTGGATGTCAATCAGCTGAACAGAGAGCATGATGGGAAACGCAGAGTTGTTTTCTATAGTATAAAACGCCCGTGACCTTTGACCTCTGCAGAAGATGACAGCTGATTTCATCTTGTATTTCAGATCGACTCTCTGCTCTGCCGGATCACTTTGCTGCTTTCAATACATTTTAAATTTAGTCTTTTAAAAATCCCTCGCCAGGCTTGTCATTTTTTACAGTGTGGTCAGGCAACACACACACACACACACACACACACACACACACACACACACACAGCAACTCATCAGAAACACATTAGAGCTGAGTCAGCAGCAATTCACCAAAACTCGCTCTCTCTCTGTGTGTGTGTGTGTGTGTGTGTGTGTGTGTGTGTGTGTGTGTGTTTATGTGAGAAGCAGGCTGAAGTGTGTGCAGTGAAAGTGAACAGAGTCTTAAAGCTCGCAGCAGATCTGGAGTCAGTCGGTTTCCCGTTCTGACCGACCCGCAGACCGGCCGGTGGCTCCGGGTCGGTCCTGACGGGACGATCCAACCCCCGAAACACACAGCGTCCCGTCTGTCCCGTCTGTCCCGACACACACACTTCGCCCTGCGTCTGTTATTGTTTTTCACTGTTCTCCGGTCTTATTTTAACTATTTCACTCGTGCACTTTGTGACTTTGCTCTGTGAAAGATGCGATAAAAATAAACTTCACTTACTTACTTACACTCTGTAATGAAACATGCATACAGTGGTGGAAAGTAACTAAGTGCATTTACTCAAGTACTGTACTTAAGTACAATTTAGAGGTACTTGTACTTCCATTTCATGCTACTTTATACTTCCACTCCACAACATTTCAGAGGGAAATATTGTACTTTTTACTCCACTACATTTATTTGACAGCTTTAGTTACTAGTTACTTTGCAGATTTAGATTATTAATACAAATAATAAATCAACCAATAAATAAATGATGATATATTTTTATAGGTTAAGCTGCCCAGCAGTATATAAAGTAATTAAAATTAGCAACATTAAAGTGATGAACACATTAATGCATCAATAATTATAGTCCAATAACATGATATATATGATTCTGAAATGGGCCATTCTGCATTATGACTACTTTTACTTTTGCTACTTTAAGTATATTTTGATGCTAATACTTTTGTACTTTGACTTAAGTAAGATTTTGAATGCAGGACTTTTACTTGTAACAAAGTATTTTTACACTGTGGTATTTCTACTTTTACTTGAGTCAAAGATC
>NW_027284305.1:10000-13439 GCF_046629955.1 Centroberyx affinis | reverse complement strand
GTTATCTCTCTACCTACAGTACAGGTAGTCATGGGATTCTGGATAAAATCATATAAATAAAATATATTGTCAGATTTGGGTCCAACAGACAAAATCTCATCAAATGGGGGTCCGTGGCCCTAATGTGGACTAAATTAGGGGTCCTTGATATGAAAAAGGTTGAGAATCACTGGTCTAGTCGACTTCATCAACAAACTTTTAAACCAGCCGTTGTAGATCTAAAACGAATAGAGATTCAGTAGCTGCATGGCTGAATTCTCACCTTTGGGCTTTCAGAAACAGATTTCTGTTTAGGTACCAAAAAAAAGTCGAATCCACTCTTGATTGACTAAACTTCAGTTTGCCAAGCTGTAGATTTTTCATGTGAATCATGTAAAATAAATAAATCAAGATATCTTTTCGAGAGTGCGGATTTCCCTTTTCTTGAGTTCTTGAGTTAAGCCTGTTTGAAATCGACGCACCAGAGAAACCTTATTTTATGTCTATTTTCTCACCCAGCATACGGACTTTCTTAGTCATGGACTGTTAAGGTGAAATAAGAGAAAGTTTCCAAACAAGCCGCCATGTTTTTCCAGTTTGAAAACTGGAAACACCAAGCACAGCAACAATAAGGTTCGACCAATCAGGTGCCGCCTTCGGTCCGTGGCCGATGAAAGTAACGAGGCTGCAAACCATTTTATACACAAATACTATTCATCCAAAGTTTGAAATAAACCCAGGAAGATATGAGGCTATATTGGGTTATAACAGACCTCCAAAAACAGAATTTTATATCTATCAAACCGATATTTAGCAGAAGCATAAGACAAATAGGAAAACATAAAACACAAAAAAGAAATTCCAGTTCCATCATCACATCACTAAATCCTGGCTGAGGCGTTACCTGCGGGACGGGTCGCGTCCCAGCTGAGCTCCTCCCCCAGAGAGGCCGTCCTGGCTGGGGCCGGGGGAGCAGGCCAGGTCCTCCGGGTCAGAGGGGGGGCTGAGGGGGCCGGGGGGGCCGGGGGGGCCGGGGGGGTCGAGGGTCGGCGTGACGGAGGTGACCATCGGGGACGGAGGCTCCGGAGCCGCGGGCGAGAGAGCTGCAACGCTCATGATGTGAGAGAGAGAGAGAGATACAGGAGACCTACTGTGGATGGACGAGCCTCAATGGAGTGAGCTGGAGAGAGAGAGAGAGAGAGAGAGAGAGAGAGACGGGGGAGAGAGACAATTTCAGTTAAATTAGTGTTTTATTTTGTTAAAATAGAATAGTGAAGCATGCAGACAGAGACAAAGAGGAAATATGTGGATCAGGACAGAGAGAGAAGAAGAGAGAGAAGAAGAGATCATCATTTAAAGGAAGGAAGGAATGAGGGAAGGAAAAAAATGAGGGAAAGAAGAAAGGGAGGGAGGACAAAAGGAAGGAAGGAAGGAAGGAAGGATGGATGGATGGAACACACTAACAAACAAAAACTCAAACAAAGTGAAGTAAAGGAAGGAAGGAAAGCAGAAAGCAATAAATGAAGGAAGGAGGAAAGGGATTGAGGGAAGAGGAGGGAAGAAGAAGGGAAGGGAGGTAAAAAGAAAGGAAGGAAGGAAGAAAGGAAGGAAGGATGGAACACACTAACAAACAAAAACTCAAACAAAGTGAAGTAAAGGAAGGAAGGAAAGCAGAAAGCAATAAATGAAGGAAGGAGGAAAGGGATTGAGGGAAGAGGAGGGAAGAAGAAGGGAAGGGAGGTAAAAAAGAAAGGAAGGAAGGAAGAAGTGAAAGGTAGAGGATGGAAGGAAGGAAGGAAGGAAGGAAGGAATGAAAGAAGGAAGGAAGAAGAAAAACAGAGGATGGAAGGAAGGAAGGAAGGAAGGAAGGAAGGAAGGAAGGAAGGAGAAAAACAGGATGGAAGGAAGGAAGGAAGTCAATGTCAGTGCGTTCACAATTATGCTAGTGTGTTAGTGTAGCATGTATGCAGGCATTTGTGTGTGCGTGTGTGTGTGTGTGTGTGTGTGTGTGTGTGTGTGTGGTGTGTGTGTGTGTGTGTGTGTGTGTGTGTGGTGTGTGTGTGTGTGTGTGTGTGGTTGAAACAGTCCACAGCAGCTGTACTGGAGGAAAAACACACTGGAAAGCAATAGGCTGGAGGAGACAGTACTGCTACTGTCTCACACACACACACACACACACACACACACACACACACACACACACACACACACACACACACACACAAAGCCACACTTCCACTTCAAAGAGCCTCCTGGCCAATGAGAAGTCAGAAGGAGTGAGTGACGAGCCAATTAAAAAGCTCGTTTACTGCCTGACCTTTCAAGCTGATGTGATGTGCAGCTGTGGAAATATATATCACACACACACACACACACACACACACACACACACACACACACACACACACACACACACACACACACACACACCAAGCAGGAGTAAATCAATTCTCTCTCTCTCCTGTTTAATCTCATTCTTCTTCTGTAGATTCCTCTTCTCTCTCTTCCTGCCTCATCCTCTCTCTCTCTCTCTCTCTCTCTCTCTCTCTCTCTCTCTTTCAAGCTCATTCCCTCTCTTTTCCAAACTCTCTCTCTCTCTTTCCAACTCTTTCACTCACGTTTCAATCAGGCTTCATCCTCCTCTACCAGCTTTCCATCTCTCCATTATTACATTTTGTATGAAATGAATATAAAAGCACTTATTGCCGGGGCAAAAACAACAAATAACAGATAATTATAACCAGATCCATTCCAGACAGCAGCATATGGAAAGCCGTTTTAACTTTTAATCGAACCACGCTCCTATCTGTAATTACATTTTAGATATCCATAATAGCATTTCTCTTAGTCAAAAATGTATTGTATTGTATTGTAAAGATTGTAAAGATATCCACAATAACATTCTTACTAGGAGATATTGTATTTCTTTTTTTTTCTTTTTTTTTGTAGGATGTGCTGACAATTTTATTTATTTATTTTTCTTTAATTGTTTGCATGTTTGAGTTTCAGCCTTATTGTTTCTTAGGTCTGTAGGCCATCACTGTCTTTTGGATGTATATATATATATATTTTTTTTTTATATTAAGAGTTTTATTGTTCATTTTTACCATTATACAAAACAGACAATAGACAAGGAAAATTCAAAAGACAACACTGCATAAAAAAAACTAAAATAAAATAAATAAAAAAAACAAAGCAACAAAAACAAAGCAACAAAAACAAAAGATATTGAGTATTGAGTGGAGATATTGTATTTCAAGATATCTACAACTTTGATTGTACTAGTCAAAACTAAATTTAAGATATCTAAAAATCCTTCAAAAGTATAAGTGGCCGTTTTAACATTTAATAGCTACACTGGATCTGTATTGCAGATATCTGTAATTCAATTCTTCTTCTTCTTCCTTACATCAACTTGAGTCCCTCTATAAACAAGCACCAAAGATCATGGACAAGAAGC
>NW_027284305.1:0-5000 GCF_046629955.1 Centroberyx affinis | reverse complement strand
TGGAGTAGAAGTATAAAGTAGCATAAAATGGTAATACTCAAGTAAAGTACAAGTACCTCAAAATTGTACTTAAGTGCAGTATTCGAGTAAATGTACTTAGTTACTTTCCACCTCTGAATGTGACAGAAACCTAAAATGAGTCAGTGTGTGTTTTACTGGTTTTACTGGTTTCACTGGTGGATTTTATTGTTCCGTTATGAAACAGACACCAAATAAAGACTTTATAGTAGTGTCACTTCTTTAACAGTTCCCTTGCTCTGTATTGTAATAATATGTAAATGAGCCACTGTTTGTATGAATGACTCTCTGCCAACCTCCAGTCTACATTAAAGTCAGACTGTTAACTAACAACGACAATGTGTTCAAATGCATCAAATCATCCTGTCAGCACCTGGAAAACACTCCTGACTGGCAAACACTACCTTCCCTTGTTGTGTCAGAGTGTGTAATCTCTCCCTCTCTCTCTCTCTCTGTCACACACACACACACACACACACACACACACACACAGTGACCCAGTAACCAGCAGTGTGGGGCGACTCAGGCTCCATATTGATCAGCAGCAGTGAAGCAGAGAAAGCGAGTCAGTAGAGCAGCGGAATGACAAAAACCTGCAAACACAACCTGCTCTGTGTGTGTGTGTGTGTGTGTGTGTGTGTGTGTGTGTGTGTGTGTGTGTGTGTGTGTGTGTGTGTGACACTTGAGTAAATGAAGGGACAAACTGAGACCGATCCACAGTCCGCCCCAATGTTATTGTGGCTGAATTAAACAAGCTAAATATACAGTATATCCGTTCCTGGTTTCTTAACCTATGGGCTGGGAACCCAAATGGAGTCGGGGTCTGGTGGGCCCCAAAATCTCATGAGTAGGGCTGAACGATTAAAGAAAAATATCTAATTGCAATTATTTTAACTGATATTGTAATTGCGATATGATTTGCGATATTAGAGGGAATGATAATTTTTACATCATTATTCTCATTTTCATTGCAAAAACGTATTAAAATGATTATGGTGTGATTTTTGCGGGGATCTGTACCAAACAAAGATGTTTTCTTAAGTCTGTAGAATATGATGTGTAGGCCAGGACATCTCTGCAGCACCACAATATTTAATTTAAAATGCTATTTTGACACATTTCACCTTTAACAAATATTGTGCCTCCTGCGATTTGAAAATTGCAGTAGGCCATATTACGATTTCAATAAAATTTTGATTAATTGTTCAGCCCTACTCATGAGCAGCAATTTCTTCTACTGAGCTTCAGTTCCAAAATACTAAACTTCTCATTTAGGTCCCTGGTTGAATCTAGATGCTTTGTGAAGAACCTTACTGGAGGATTGAAGGATCACACGCTTCTCTATAGGATGAGAATATTGTACAACCTCTGGGTTTATGACTCCTTTTCAAAAACAAGTGGATAAACTCAAATATGCGTGGCTGTCAAGCTAAAAACAAGAGTACAAGGTTTTTACCCAACAAGAGCAAAATGAAGAGCCCTAAATGTTTTTATCAGTTTTTAGAAGAACAACATCTTGACCTTTGGTTCAGTGTCTCAGTAACATAAAGAGGATCCAGTCTGTAAAAATCTGATTATTTTGTCAACCTTCAGTTTCTTACTATCCTTTAAAAATGATCACACTTTGTTGTAATTCTCCTCTTTTTGGAAATAAACTGTTCATTTTTCTCTCTCTCCTCTCTCTCTCTCTTCCCAGAACATGATTCTCCTCTCTGACTGGAAGAACACTTCCTGTCTGAGAGGCGTGTCACTTCCTGTTGCTGCTGCCCAGGATGAGGTCAGCGGTCTGGAATAGACATGACATCACCATGACCTAATCATCTAGGCTACATGACCACAGAGACAGAGAGAGAGAGAGGGAGAGAGAGAGGGGGGGGAAGAGAGAGAGAGAGAGACAAAGAAAGAGGGAGAGAGAGACACAGAGAGACAGAGAGCAGGAAGGAAGGAGGGGGAGGAGGAGGAGATGAGGAGAATGATGAGGAGACAGGGAAGGAGGAGAAATGGGGAAGGGAGGAAAGGAAGAGGAAGGAGGAGGAGTGAATGAACAGAGGAGGGGAGAGCAGGAGGAAGAGGAGGATGAGGAGAGGAAAGGAGGAGCAGAGGAGGGTAGGGGAGGGAGGAAAGAAGAGAGGACAAGAGGGGAGACAGAGAAGGAGAGAGGAGATTGAAAGGAGAGGAGAGGTGGGGAGGAAGGAGGGATGACGACGAGAGGGGAGTTTCAGAGTAAGGGAGGATTAGGGGAGGGAGAGGAGAAAAGAGGAGTATGAGAGAAAAGAGGAAGGGAAGGAGGAGGAAAGAAGAAAGGAGACGGAGGGATTGGGGAGAGAGGAGGAGAAGAGAAGTAGGGAAGGAGGAGGAAAGGAATGAGGAAGGGAGGGGGGAAGAGAGAGCAGAGGAGAGAGGAGGAGAAGATATGAGGATAGGAGGAGGAGGAGGAGAAGAGCTAAGACGAGAGGAGGAGAAAGAGGAGAGGGAGGGAAGGAGGAGGAGAGAAGGGAGGATGTTAGGAAAGGAGAAGAGCTAAGAAGAGAGGAGGAGCAAGAGGAGAGCGAGGGAAGGAGGAGGAGAGAAGGGAGGATGTTAGGAAAGGAGGAGGAGAAGGGCTGAGAAGAGAGGAGAACAGAAGAAAGGAGGAATAGGAGGAGGGAGGATTGAAAAAGGGAGGAGGAAATCGGAGAGATGGAGAGACGAGGAGGCGATGATGATGATGATGATGATGATGTCACAATGATGATGTGATGTGATGACGAGTATAACGGAAATTACCATGACCATGATCACATCTCTAAAATCAATAATGATAAAACTCATCAGAACATGACGAAGATGATGAAGGTTCATAAACAGCCTGTTAGTTCATCCTGGTGACCTTTGACCTCTGTGACTCACTGCCTGGACTGGAATAGAGAGCCTAAGCCCCTCCCCTCCTGCTGTCCCCCATGGGACCTTATTTTGTTAAAAATATGTCCGGTAGTCAACGGCGAGAGACAAATAACTGTTTGATCCCGTTTGAATTGTGCCATGAATTACACATATGATGTTTTGTCAATTTAAAAGATAATTTTGCAAGTGAAGAAAGTGTCAGTTTGTGGTAAAACAGTAAAGTAACGTTTAGTTTAGTGTTTCAGGCTCAGTGAACTACATCTCTGTCTCACCGACACCAACATGAAGGAAACACAGGAAACACACAGCATGGCGTTAACGTTAGCCCCCACTGTACTGAAACTATCCTGAAGCAGTTTAAACCCGTTCTTCCTGTCTACCTTCCAGGTTGTGTATAATACTCCTGCTGTCTGAGAGGGACTGAGCTTCAGGCTCTGGGAGCTTGTGGAGAGAGAAAGTGATGATGTCACTTACGTCACTTTTGGGTGTGTCGTCTTTCTAATGAGGTGTTTTCACAGTCTGATACTTCAACAGTTTTACAACAAACTGCCACTTTCTTGACTTTCTTGAAACTTCCTTTACACAGGGAAGTGAGCAGCCGTTCACCGATTGATGTTTAACAATTCATCTTAATTCAAAATGTCTCTATTCAACAATTGTCTTAAATGCGGCCATTAATCGCTGATGTTGTCCGTTACTCATTAGATATTGAGTTATGTCTTTATCTCGAGAAAACAAAGAAAATTAACTTGTTATAATGGGAAAACAACATAAATAAAATGTACAAATATACAGTTAGTCCTCAACGGGCTTCCGTACTCTCTTCCCCATCTCTCTCTCTCTCTCTCTGTCTTTTTCTCTTTCTCTCTGTTCCTTCCCTCCTTCCTTCCTTCCTCTCTTCTCTTTCTACATCAATTTCTTACAGAAAAGGGAGGAATGCCTGAAGTCCTCTCTCTCTCTCTCTCTCTCTCTCTCTCTCTCTCTCTCTCTCTCTCTCTCTCTCTCTCTCCCTCTCTCTCCTCTCTCTCTCTCTCTCTGATCCAGCAGTGCTATTTTAATGACTTAATTATAAAGTGTAAGAGTAAATAGGTCGTTTCCTTCCAGCTCAGTCAACAGGGACGCAGGTTGGACACGTGAATGCCTCACACACACACACACACACACAAACACACACACACACACACACACACACACACACATATAGGCTATACACACATGCACAAACACAGCGGATAACTCTCTGTTTGTTTGATGAACTTCAATGTTGTTTTGTTCCTTTTAACATTCAAAGGCTTAACGGTTAATTTCTGTCTGTTTCTGACTGAACTGATCATTTCATCACTGATCCATCTGATTGATTTAGTGTTTAGATAATGTCAGCTTGTTAGCTAGCTAACCATATCAATCAATCAATCAAACTTTATTTATATAGCACCTTTCAAACAAATCAAATGCAATTCAATGTGGGACGTAGGATGTTAAAAATGGATTTAGAGACTAATGTACACCAAAACAACCAAAAACCCCAAAAAGTGAATTGAATAAACAACAATAAAAGATGGGTAGTTAAAATAATAAAAGATAAATAATAAAAAATAATACAGGCAATAAAAATAACAATAAAAGTAAAATTATGAAATACTACACAAAATAAATTGATTATAGTAAAACAGTAAAAAGTTAATAAAATAAAGTAGAATAAAACAAATAATAATGATCAAGAGTAAAATGTTGATGTTGAATGTTGATAGCATCTGGTCAGCTAACCATCACTGTCTTGTTGTTACCACATCTGATTAGCACACTGGCTAACGTAGCTAGCAGCAGCTAGCGTTAGCATGCTCAGAGACTGGGACTGGGACTGGGAACAGTGGGAGCCAGTTAGCTGGATCTGACAGAACATGGATGGACTGAGTAGATCTGTAACACACACAGCAGAGCAGCAGAACACGGCGCTCAGCCTCTGATCCTGAATCATTTATCACAAACCAAACGTCATCTACTGTTATAAACTGAGTCACTGTGAGAAAATAGACTCTGGGAGAGGTCGATCTGGGCGAAGAGAAGGAAAACACAGCCAGGAGACAGACTGCAGTGTG
>NW_027284304.1:2500-12561 GCF_046629955.1 Centroberyx affinis | reverse complement strand
GGTAACCAGGATCAGCCAATAGCAGATTGCAACTGCAGCAGATGTCAGTCCAACCTGAGCTGTGTCTGTTTGGTTTCCGTTTAGACAGATTCATCCTCCTGGTGATCATCCTGAAACCGTCTGAAACTAATCCAGTTCCAGTCTGTTCAAGAAATGTAACACTTATATTTCTACTTAATATGTAGCTGTTGTGTTATGTTTAATCCCCCCTCCCCCTATTTGCTCTATTCCTATTTAGATTTTATTTTTCTCTCAGGATGAAGTTGTGTGTGTGTGTGTGTGGGGGGGGGGGGGGGACCCTGGAGTTCTGGTAGAGGTTACACAGGGTTATGTGTACTGTACACATAACCCTGTGTACTTGTGTTATGTAGGACAACCTCTACCAGAACTCCAGGGTCCAAATATTGACAGCCAAGGACAAGAGCTTTAATGCTGTCACATACACAAACATATTGGTAAGCATATGGTAAAGCATATGGTAATAATAACAACAACAATAATAATAATATTGATAAAAAGCAATAGTGAGGATACATGAATTAATATACAATAAGTAGATTACAGTAGGACACACACCTTATGTTTTGGGTCAAAGACAGATAAAGAGCTGACCCATCATGTACATTAACAGTCACCCTCCCACCACCGTCTATACTAACAATTTTATGTATTTTCATCAGGATTCTGCTTGATTTTTAATGTAAACTCTCATTACTGCGAGTGAATGTATTAAACTGAATGTTTTCTGCCTCATGAAAACCACAGCAGGAAGAAGACTTTACAAACTCTCTTAAAGTCAGATCAAATAATATAACATATATATCCATGTAGCTGTGGAGTGTGATCGTTTGGCTGGGAAGCTAGTGGGAAATAACAGCTGCACCTCTGCTTTATACAACACTGACAACAACACTGTGCATACAACACAAACCAAAACACTGTATTACTCAGATGGATTCTGGTGCCATATGGAAACCATTTTAAAAGCTTTGGGAAAAACAAACCCTTGTTTTCGACTAGGGAACACACACACGCACACACACACACACACGCACGCACACACACACGCACGCACGCACACGCACACACACACACACACACACACACACACACACACACACGCACACACACACACACACACACAGCAGCTACCTCGAAGCGGTCCGGCACGTTGAGTTTGGGCGAGGGAACGCCGACCAGATAATCCACCAGCACCATGATCATGATGGTCAGGAAGATGGCGAAGTCACTGATGGTGGAGCGAACCTGCAAAACATCCACATAGCAACAGATTCATTACACCCTAGCAACCACCTACAACACCCTAGCAACCAACTTGGAACACCCTAGCAACCACCTAGTACACCATAGCAACCACCTAGAAACACCCTAGCAACCATCTAGAAGCACCCTAGCAACCACCTAGTACACCATAGCAACCACCTAGAAGCACCCTAGCAACCACCTAGTACACCATAGCAACCACCTAGAAACACCCTAGCAACCATCTAGAAGCACCCTAGCAACCACCTAGTACACCATAGCAACCACCTAGAAGCACCCTAGCAACACCTAGAACATGCTAGCAACCATCTAGAAGCACCCTAGCAACCACCTAGTATACCCTAGCAACTACCTAGAAACAACCTAGCAACCACCTAGTACACCATAGCAACCACCTAGAAACACCCTAGCAACCATCTAGAAGCACCCTAGCAACCACCTAGTACACCATAGCAACCACCTAGAAACACCCCAGCAACCATCTAGAAGCACCCTAGCAACCACCTAGTACACCATAGCAACCACCTAGAAGCACCCTAGCAACCATCCAGAACATGCAACAACCATCTAGAAGCACCCTAGCAACCACCTAGTATACCCTAGCAACTACCTAGAAACAACCTAGCAATCACCTAGTATAACCTAGCAACCACCTAGAAGCACCCTAGGAACCACCTAGAACACCTTAGCAACCACCAAGAAACACCCTAGGAACCACCTAGTACATCATAGCAACCGCCTACTACACCCTAGGAATCACCTAGAACTGCGTCTTACCGGTGCTGTACAGCTAGCCCACGCATTTTCTCCAGGAAATATACTTCTAGTTTTATGTACTGTTTTCCATTTAATGTGAATTTCAAGCAGAAGAGACCTCTTCCCCTCTTCCCTCGCTCCCCTACTTCCCGTCTCCTCCACGGTCTGATAAATCCTAAAACACCATCAGAGCTCGGTGCAGACCTTGGTGGGGAAGTAGCGCTTGGTCTTGAACTGCTTGAGGAAGGAGGAGAGGAAGAAGGTGGTGAAGAAGAGGATGACGGACCAGAAGAGAACGTCGGGGATGAAGGGGCCGTCGTGACCGCAGGCCGAGCCGACAAACTCCCCCCGCAAATCCATACACTCCTGAGAGAGAGAGAGAGAGAGAGAGAGAGAGACAGAGAGAGAGGGGGGAGGGAGAGAGAGAGAGAGAGAGAGAGAGAGAGAGAGAGAGAGAGAGAGAGAGAGAGAGAGAGACAGGGGGGACAGACACAGAGAGAGAGAGAGGATGAGTGAGTCAGAGGTATGAACTTATATGTCGACTGAAAAATGTTTGAATGGGTTTCTTCTTTTTATTTGGTTATGATTTGTGTGTATGTAAGATCTCATGTGTGTATTATTATAGGTTTGGCCTCTTTACATAATGGGGTTTGATGTTGCATGTGTTTTATTTTATATATGTGTATGATTGTGTCATGTTTGTCTCTTCTTAAAGTCGTTTTGTTACCATGTGTCCCTTTATGTCTTTCATGTCTTTTCTTTTGTTTTATTCTCTTTGTGAAGCACTTTTTAAAAGGTCACTATATAAATAAAGTTTTACTTAGCATACAGTACATGTGGTGTGGCAGTGTGAACACTTCTTACTCAAGTTTGGACACAACAAATGAAAACCATACAAGTGAAGATTACAATGGTTTCTGTAAAAAAAAACCCACATCACTTCACATCACAAATTACTTTCTGTGTGTTTTAAGGTCAAAGGACATGACAAAGGTTTCAAATCAACAAAAATTATACTAATAAGCCATATGAAACAATATACAGCCCATTCCTGTATGACCAATACTTTTGTCAGTACAAGAAATAACATTTTAAATAAATGTTTTTCTCAGTTCAAATCTCTACTGCTAGTTGGTCTTTCATGTTTGTAGAAGAGAAAACAGAATATCAAATATCGCGAGGTGTTTAAATGATAAACACCAAGAAAAGACAACGCTGAGACAAACTGATGTAGGGAATACTGGGAGGTCTGTCCACAAACTGTTTTAAAATCTCAGCTTTTCTCAAATCCAATTCCCCAAAATCCCAAATCAGTCACGCCTCAACCCCTGAACCCATCGTCTATCGGTCTGATCGATTAGACTCTGGGGGCGACGGACGATATTTGGGGGTTTCCGGTGCAGCCAGCGGACATCCGGACCAAGACTTCCTCTTCCTCTTCCTCTTACTTGAGAGTCGAACGTTTCTCCACAAAATACACAAACATCGATACTTTCTGTAGGTGTTTTAGGTCCGGACGACATTTGGGCTAATCTCTATAAACAGAGATCTGCATATGAGACGTCGGCTCTCGACTCCGACTCCGTTCTCGCGTCTCAAGTCGCTAATCGGACTGTAAACAATGACCGGAGCACGGAAGAGGAAGTCTTGGCCCGGATGTCCGCTGGCTGCACCGGAAACCCCCAAATATTGGCCGTCACCCCCAGAGTCTGATCGTCATCAGACCGATAGACGATGGGCCTCAACAACTTCTGGTCTGCATATCAGCGGGATGAATATCTTGGGACATCCAGTCTGTTTCTGTGTTAGCATCAGAGCCTGGTTGTTTCAGTGCAGACACACAGCAGGTCTACTGAACCTGGACGCTCAGCTGGCTCCAGGGGATGGATCCTGGACCGAAGCTGCTGTTACTCCAGATCTGCTGGACCTCGGCCGAGGCGTTGGCCGGCGGAGAACACTGACAGCTAGAACACAGAACAACACAGAACAACAGAGAACCTTTAACTCAACCGCCGAAGGGAGACGGGAACTTTTTAAAATTCTTTTTGGTAAAACATTTATCCAGGGAGGAAATTATCTCCAGCCTGCTTTATATTCATACAGTTCCACTCACTCCCAGTAAACCGGTCTTCTGCTGTCAGTCTCTGGGTTAAATGCCTTGCTAAAGGGCGACTCAGCGGTAGTTCTTTAAGGTCTTTGTTAATTCTTAATTCTTAATCATATACTGGTTGACAGTGTCAGCAGTGTGAGAGTGACTCAATACCAAGAAGTAACGCCGCTTGATTCTGTGTTTCCTTTAGGGGGTAAAAATATCTTTCTATTTTCCTTGATTTGATTCTTTTAATGCAATGCATTTTGCTTGTTCTTTTATACGAATTTTATCTTTTTCACTTTGTCTCGATGCTTTTAATGTTTTATGTAAAGCACTTTGAATTGCCTTGTTGCTGAAATGTGCTATATAAATAAACTTGCCTTGCCTTGCCTTAATAAACTCACTACACTTGGAAATGAAACTATGTAGACAGTTTAATGCCTGTTACGGTCTAAAATAAGATTTGATTTGCTCTGGTCTCGGTCTTAACTCTTTGGACCCGCTCTCAAACTCGACTGGACCCGGTCTTGGAACCAGGATTCATAGAGACGATGATGTTAAATTAAATTCAAGGACTTTCAATGACTCTTTCCAGCACTATTTTTCTGTTCACCAGGAAACATTTCCATAAACCTTACTGCATTTAAACAACCATCAAGTGCTTTACATCACAGGTTCACATGTCCACGTGCTTTTAAGTTGTCTTTCCCAGAATATATCGGTCTTCTTTTCTGTTTTGACTCGCATTCTGTCAAACACTGCAAACATTTTATTTATTTATTTCAAGGTCTTTTTAAGCTCCTCCCCACATAACAGGCTGATTTTTGCAAGTATTCCAGCACTTACATTTTGAAAAGTTAAATTCAGAGACTTTTAGCACTTTTAGCACCCCCCCCCCCCCTCCCCCCCTTACGTGTAGAAGGTGAGGTTGTCCAGGTGGTTGTGCATGTTGATGGGGTAAACCTCTCCCAGGTGGAACAGCTTCTCCAGCGCCTCGTAGATGAAGATGATGCAGATGAGCGCGGCGAAGGCTTCCTCGGTGAAGCGGGTGATGTAGCAGACGAGCGAGCTGGCGTCGGTCGCCACCAGAACCAGGCAGAGGAACGCCGTCCACAGGCCGATGCTCGTCCGCAGGGACAGGTAGGACAGACCGTAGTCGCTGAGGACACAACGACACGGGTCACACGTCACATGTCAGACAGTTATTTAAGCGATATTGCGATTATACAACAGTTACCAACAAAATAAAATATATAAACAAAATGTATTCATATTGTGGGGCAATTCGCTCTCAAAATAAAAAAAAACTTTTTGCTAGTGTTATCTTCGTTTCCCTGGAAATACATGGGGTCTGACTAATAACTGGAAAACAATCAGTCACGTCAGTAGGCTCCGATGTAATGAACCTAGTTTACTACTCCAGCAAGTAGGCGGAGCCTTAGTAACGACCTGCAACAGAGACGATTTCTAGTCCCTGTTGAGTCAGCCAGCCAACTGGAGCTAATGCTTTCTAGAGATCGCGGGATTTCCCAAACTGAATAAATACCACACATATAAACACAAAACTGCCTCGCTAGCTCGATCTTGTTGTAACTAAGATATCTGCTGAAAAAAATAATTTTTCCATGGACAGATTTAGCTACTATGTCCGCGAACTTCACATGCATTTTTAAGCTAGTAGCGCCGTGTCACCGACTCACCGGCACAGCTGATGGAGGATGCAGAGCGTCTGGTAACATCAAGGCTGAACAGAGTTATATTTAAATATATTGTATGATAATATGGCGGAGTAATATTTAGTGATGAGCACGGCTAGGTGTGCTGTCATGCTGATTTGATCACGTTCTAAATGTCTAGTTGACCAATCAGATCGCTTGGTCGGAACTACCTGTTGTATAATTATGTTTTCTACACATCGACCTTCCTGTCAGCGGACCTCGAGGCTTCAGCTGCTGCCTGACAGCAGATTTTGTTTTCTGTCCTGTTGACTGTTGTTAAGTCAAGTCAAGTCAAGTTTATTTATATAATGTGTCTAACTAGATCTAACTAAACACAATCAATTCCTTTTTTTACAATTCCTTTATTCAAACAGGTAAGTCCCATTGAGATCGAGATCCCGTTTTTAAGAGAGACCTGTGTACACAACAACAAGAAAACAAAACAAACTAAATTCACGACAAGTTATTTCCAGACAATCCACATGTAGACAAAATAAGAAAACTAAGAGAAACAAGAGCAATCCCTATATACTGTAATGCATCATCCAGCAGCAGCCTAAACGTCTCTATGGAGACAAGTCGGTCCAATGTGAGTGAGTCCTGAAGCCTGTTCCATCTAATAGGAGCGTAAAAGGTGAAAGCGGTCTTTGGGCGGTCAATCAATGGCGAACAAAATTATGTAGGACAAGCGAGTCAGACTTGAGTCACAAGTTGAACTGCTTGAGACTTGCATCAAGATGCATGAAGAGAAGACTTGAGACTTGACTTGACTTGGGTTCTGGTGACTTGGGACTTGATTTGGACTTGTACTTGAAAAGGTTTCTAAAGTCTTAGGTTTTGCTTTTTTCCTCTCCTAGTTTAATTAGCTCCGGTCTGAAGTTTAAAAAAAAAAAAAAGAGCCATTTCTACTTTTCTCCTCTGCTTTTATTTCTTGTTATTTTGTCACTGGAATGCTTGAGTTATGTATCAGCCATAATTATGTATTATGAATACTTGAGACTTGATGCATGAAGAGAAGACTTAAGACTTGACTCTGACTTGTACTCTGATGACTTGAAAAGGTTTCTAAAGTCTTGACTTGAGATCTTGTGTTTGTGTAAATGACTTAGATTGAAAGCGATGAGATTTGTTCCAGCAGACGACTGAATTTAAATTCTGTTTTCTGAATTTGTATGGAATGATTGAATTTATTGAAGTTGAAACTGATTCTAGAAATCAAACTCATGATGCTCTTACCAAGTTTTTATCCTATTAAAACCATATTGCATTGAAAAGTCCTAGATATTTAGTTTTCTTTAAGATATTAAATTGATACTGGACTCTTGATTTGTTCTGACTTGACTTGCTGTTCTACATTTAGACTTGAGACTTGACTTGAGACTCGAGCAGAGTTGACTTGGTCACAGCTCCGGAGCAGACACTTCCAATCTGGCCTTGTCATGCAAAAAAATGAGTCCCATTTTAGACAAAGTCTCAGATAATCATTTTTAGTTATTGTCTTATCATAAATATCAATCTTGTCATAGTCAAGCCCCCATTTGGTTGTTACTACTATTTAGCTTCGTGGGTTCGATCCCCACAGAACCAAAGTGTCTTTGAGCAAAACACCGAACCATCCTGCTGGTTCACAAGCTGCTCTGGATAACAGCTGACTAGACAACAAGATAAGATGTCCTGACCGGACGAACCAATCACTGAAGAGAATAATCAGTAACTGAACCATGACCGGAACCCCACCTGGATCAATACTCCGCCAATCAGTAACAGCTTTCAGTGGTTGACCTGTGATTGAAGCCTGCAGGCTGCAAACCGACACTGCAACATCTGAGCAGCCATGCTGCACATTTTAAATACAATTTAGTCATTTATATTTCAGAGATGCAAATTTTTGTATTTTCTCATTTGTTTGTGTGCGTTTACATTACAGACAATAACTAACTCTCTCTCTCAGAGTGATTCATAATGAGCTGGTCAGAACTGTAATCATGACACCAACTAGACATTATTTGTGTATTTGAGTTCATGCTAAAAATGTTTTGTGATTTGTTTTGTTTTATTTGTCTTGTTTTGTTTTGTTTGGTAAAAAAATGTTTTGTGTTTCGTTTGGATTTGTTTTCTTTGTTTCATGGTTTGTCTTGTTTTGTTTTATTTGGTAAAGCATTTTTTTGTGTTGTGTTTGGATTTGTTTTCTTTGTTTCGTGGTTTGTTTTGTTTTGTTTTATTTGTCTCTTTGTATGTTTGTTTGTGTGTTGTCATGGATGGTTGCTGCTCTTGTTTTATTACTATATGCACTTGATTGCTTGAACTATCAATGCTATCTTGCTTTATTAATATATGCACTGATTTTAAACTGCAACATGTCATTTTAATGATTTCTTGACCCATCAATGCCCATCAAGGGACCGGTGTTGGAAATGAGCTTCGGCTGCACAGTAAACACATGCACAGCACATCGGACACTTCTGCAACTGTCAATGTGTCTCTGTACTTGTCCCTTACAAATAAACTAATAAACTAAACTCAGCAGTAGAATCAGCTTCAATTCCTACAGCAGGAACATCGCAAGCAACCAACAGTAAGGAGATGAAGGTCAGAGGTCAAGGCACCCGGACAGTGTAGTTCAGAGCATGCCTGCTGAACATGTGTGGTCACACTGACTTTTTTTTGAATTACTGGACTCAAAATATGCAAATATTATCATGTCAACCAATATTTGTTAGCATCTCCCACCACACTGTGAAGAAATTCTCACAAAGCACTTGGATTGCACAATTAGTTGAAAAAAATATTATTATTATTGAATCCTACAATTCCTACTACTGCAATTTTGCAAGCTGCAGGGTAACCCTTTACAGTAAGGGTCACTAAGTGAAGAAATCCTGCAGCAGCCTGTCAGTGAGCTGAACTGTGAGCTCAGTCAACACTGACTCAGGGAAAAGAGTTCAAGAAGTCAATCGAGGCAGAGGGCCAGAGATCATATGTGTGTGTGTGTCTGATTGGAGTGTGTGTGTGTGTGTGTGTCTGATTGGAGTGTGTGTGTGTGTGTGTGTCTGATTGGAGTGTGTGTGTGTGTGTGTGTCTGGATCTCTATAAGAGGCCGGAGCACGGCGGCCTCCCCAGCCTCCTGCAGGTCTCTGTCTCTTCCTGTCTCTTCCTGTCTGTCCCGCGTGACGATGGCCCGACTCGCCCCCCTCCTGCCCCTCCTGGCCCTGGCCTGCCTGGCTCAGACCGGCTCGGCTCAGACCGGCTCGGCTCAGACCGGCTCGGCTCAGCGCGGCGACAGCCAGGCCGAGCTGCAGAGCCTCCGGGCCGCCGTGGAGGAGCTGAAGACCGAGAGGCAGGGTAAGGTCCGGAGGAGGGGCTGAGGTCTTATTTAATATGAATTTAAGCCCAAAATCTGCTTGTGTGTGTCTTGTACTTTTCCTGATGTTCCTCCTCTATCATTCTGCTGTATGGCTGACTGCTGATCAGTCAGATTTAACATCAGGGTATCCAATTCCGGACAGCATATGACCAAAAAATCACAATCATATACCAATATATTTCATCCTGTACTGTTTTCGCTGAAGTTTCTCATAAATTAACAATCCTCCATCTGTCTTTTTTAGGGCTGGGTTTAAAAAAAATCGATTTTCCGATTTAAATCGATCTTCATTTGAATGATCTGATATTGATTAAGAAAATCCTGAGATCGATCTTTTAATATATGCCTTTTCCTGTGGATGCTTGAAGCTACACTGCACTACAGAAAGCTGATCTGCTCACTCTCACTGACTGTAGAGTCTGTAGAGTTGCACAACTTGCACTATACTGTGTTGACTGCTGTAGTGTGTTGGTCATGTTAAATAAAAAGTACATGAATGTAACTGCTTTGGGGTCAATTCTAAATGTAAACATTAATATTTTTAATAATGCACCAGGTTAGAGGGTTCCTTGTACAATTTACAGCATTAGTTCTCTGAGAATCTCTTTCATATCCAAGCAAAATTGGTATTGCAACTGAAATATCTCTAACCGAATCGATATTGAATCGAATCGGGAAATCAGTGGCGATACCCAGCCCTAGTCTTTTTTAAAGTTTAATATCGCTTTTACCTTAACTTGTAATTGATTTTCTTCCAGTCCCTGCGAATGGATGATAGAGCACCTATTTTTGAGATTCAAAATTCGTATCCAATTCCGGACACTTCCAGTCACTTCCCCTTATTAAC
>NW_027284303.1:12500-30243 GCF_046629955.1 Centroberyx affinis | reverse complement strand
CTGATGAATTTGAACTTCAGCATTATGTTAAACTTTAGCATCATTGTTTTGGAAGCTTTTTGTTTGTTTTTTTTTTGTTTTTTTTGGTGCCGTGTGTTTGTGACAATTTTGTGTTTGTTTCCATTATAGGTTACTGCTATTTATTGTTTTATTTGTAGAGTCATTTCATTTATTTTCTGATCTTTATATTTGGCTCATATGGCCTTTTCTTGTTGATACTGTGTGATTTCAAATTGTCTTTTTATTGTTGTTGTTTCTGTGTGGACCCCAGGAAGACTAGCGACCACTTTGTGGAAGCTAATGGGGATCCAAATAAAGAAGAAAGAATAAAGAATTATTCCATTTACAAGAAGTGAACACAGTTAGAGAATGTAGCAGAATGACTGTTCTGATCAGTTTCTCTGTTATCTCTCTACCTGCAACACAGACAGTCATGGAGTTCTGGACTAAATCATCTGACAATACAAATATTCTCAGATTTGGGTCCAAGAGACAAAATCTGACGGGTTCCGATGAGTCCGAACGCTTGAACACTTCACAGCTCCAAGTCGATGCTCTTAGCCGTCGGGTCGTTGTCGTTTTTCCCACGCGATTTGAACGCAGCATCAGTTCTGGTCTCTGAGCGACTCGTTAAATCCTCCGCACCGCTGACGCCACCGCAGGGAAACACACACACACACACACACACACACACAAACACACACACACACACACACACACACACAAACACACACAACCAGACCCTCATGCATGAGCGCACACACACACACACACACACACTGCAGACAAAACCTGCACAGGATCAGAAGCTGCTGTGACAGAGAATGAATTTGATCAGGAGAATAGATCTGTGCCACCTAGATACTGTCTGTCTGTCTGTCTGCCTGTCTGCCTGTCTGTCTGTCTGTCTCTCTCTCTGTCTGTCTGCTTGCCTGCCTGTCTGTCTCTCTGTCTGTCTGTCTCTCTGTCTCACTCTCTCTCTGTTTGTCTGTCTGCCTGTCTGCCTGTCTGTCTGTCTGACTCATTTAAGATAAGATACACCTTTTAAATTGATATTTATCAATCAATCAATCAATCAATCAATCAATCAATCAATCAAACGTTATTTATATAGCACCTTTCATACAGGTTAGTGCAGTTCAAAGTGCTTCACAGATGACTGTGGACAATGAGACAGAACACGTGTAGACCGTAAAAACAATTTGAGACCAATGTAAAAATAAAATATTATGACAATGCAATACAATAAAAATAGATTTAAAAGCAAAAATATATAATAATAATTTTAATAAAATAACAGATGAAATAAAATAGGATAAAATTTGACAACATAAAAACAATAAAATAAGTGAATAAAATAAAGTAAATAAAGTCTAAAAAACATTCTTAATCAGCAGCCAGGCTGAAGAGGGAGGTTTTAAGTTTACATTTAAAGATTTCAACACGTCCAGCTGCTCTCAGATCAGATCCACAGGCAGACTGTTCCAGACTGTTCCAGACTGTTCCAGACTGTTCCAGCGGCTCGGAGCATAAAAGCTAAAAGCTGCCTCACCTAAAGTTTTAGTCCTGTACTTTGGAACACCTAACAGACTGGTGCCAGAGGACCTGAGGGGCTTGAACTGGTTCATATACTGTAAGCATGTGAGACACATATGCCGGTGCAAGACCATGAAGTGCTTTAAAAACAAGTAAAATAATTTTAAAATCAATACGAAAACTGACAGGCAACCAATGTAAGGACTTTAAAACAGGTGTGATGTGTTCTCTCCTTCTGGTCCTGGTCAGCACTCGGGCTGCATCTGAGTTCTGAATCAGCTGTAGCAGATTTATAACTGTTTTGGGTAGACCAGATAGGAGAGCAGTACAGTAGTCCAGCCTGCTCCATATAAAATTGTGCATTAGTCTCTCTGTGTCACCCAGAGAGAGAAATGGTCGCACTTTAGCAATATATTTGAGGTGATAAAAAGCAGATTTGGTGACAGACCCCACATGAGCCTCAAAGTTCAGCTCTGAGTCAAAGACCACACCAAGGTTTCTTGCTTGTTGGCTTGGGGTAAGTCCAAGGGAATTTAATTTTGCGACCAGATTCTCTCTCTGAGCTTTAGAACCTATGACTAAAATTTCAGTTTTATCCTGGTTGAGCTGTAAAAAGTTTTGTGACATCCAGACATTGATATCTAAAATACATCTAAAAAGGGAATCAATTGGTCCTGTGTCATCAGGAGACACAGCCACATAAAGTTGTGTGTCATCGGCATACAGTAACTATGGAAAGAGATGCCGTGTCTCCTGATGACATCACCGAGGGGTAACATATATAGATTAAAAAGAAGTGGCCCTAAAATCGATCCTTGGGGAACCCCACAGGTTATTTTGGAGGTTTTGGAGAATTTTGTGACACCAAAACTGAGGATTTATTTGCATCTAGATGTATCCTGATGTCAATGACTACTTTTACTAGGGCTGTCTCAGTGCTATGATTAGCCCAAAGCCCGATTGAAACAATTCAAACTTATTGTTTGAGTTAATAAAATTGTTTAATTGAATGTTCACCAGCTTTGCTAAAATTTTACTTAAAAACGGAAGATTGGAGATTGGTCTGTAGTTGCTGGGTATCGAGGGATCGAGGCTACTTTTTTTGAAAATAGGCTTCACAAGTGCAGTCTTGAATGCTGTGGGGAATACGCCTCGTTGCATTGAGTCATTAAAAATTGCAAGGACCTCCTCAGACACTGAATTAAAAACATTTTTTAAAAAGGAGGTTGGGATTGGGTCAAGGGTGCATATGGAGGACTTCAGTGTTGTTACCACTTCCCTAAGCATTTCAGCGTCAACCAGGCTAAAACTGTCCATCAGGGCTTCACACTGAACGCTGGATGATTCTTCAGCTGTTATGGATTGTGTGCTTGACTCATACTAGACCTGATGTTGGCTGTCTTCTCTTTGAAGTGGTCTGCAAATTCATCACATTTAGAAGCGATAAGATGGTTGCTATGGTCTGTAACAGGGTTAATGAGGTGATTGATGGTGTTAAAAAGCACTCTGGGGTTGCTTATGTTATAATTTATCAGGTTAGAAAAATAAAATATCATAATTGTTTGACTTATTTCATACTGCATGTATTTCATGTCATACTGATTCTAATGCTGAAATTGTACTTTTATAGAACCAGCTTTTGCTCTATTCTTATATTCTATTTTCAATCTTTTTTCTATTATTTCTATTACAAATTTCTGATTACTGTTACCTTTTTCTTATTACTGTTACTATTTACTCACTACTATTACAATTTGCTGATTGCTATTATTTGCTGGTAGCTAAGACTATTTACTTATTATTATCACTATTTACTGATGCTAGTACTATTTGCTGATTACTATTTATTGATTATTAAAACCATTTCTCAAGTTCAGATTCTGACCTCCTGACCTTTAGCTGGTTTGCTAGAGGGCATATCAGGTCACGGCCGTGTGTGTGTGTGTGTGTCTGTGTGTGTGTGTGTGTGTGTGTGTGTGTGTGTGTGTGTGTTGTGGAAAGGCGATGCTGGGTGTTGGCGGCCGGCTGAATTATTCACGCTCCTCTGCGGTCGTCTCCCTGCCTGAAACCCGAGAGGCGAGGCTGGTCCCACCCTCCGCCCCCCCCTGCACCCCGGGGAGAATCTGAGCTCAGCCAACAACACTACACACAGGGGGGGGGGGGGGGGGGGGGGAGAGACAAAAAGGGAAGAGAGAAAGGGACAAAAAGAGGCTGCATTTCTACTGTCCTGTTTTAGTTCATTAACTGCTTGATAAGAGATTTTACATCACAAACAACACAAGTCCTCTCCTGCAGTGAGAGTTAAGGCCCATTCACACCTACAACGAAAACTATAAAGATAACTATAACTATAAAAAATACTTAAATTGTTGTAAGTAAATAGAATGTCTGTCACACTAACCCTAACCCTATAAAAACCATCCAAAACGATAACTACAAAGATAGAGTCACACTGAAATATGCTTTACAGTTGTGTCATAAACCTGCTGAGTCTCCATGATGGAGGAACATGGAGAACTGTGTGTTAGTTAATACAGAGCCTAAGCCCCGCCCCTTCCACTGTCCCCCATGGGACCTTATTTCAGAAAAAATCTGTACGGTAGTCAACGGCGAGAGACAAATAATTGTTTGATCCCGTTTGAATTGTGCCATGAATTACACATATGATGTTTTGTCAATTTAAAAGATAATTTTGCAAGTCAAGAAAGTTTGTGGTATACAGCACAAACCATTCTTAAAATCCGTTCTGACTGTCTACCTTCCAGGTTGTGTATAATACTCCTGCTGTCTGAGAGGGACTGAGCTTCAGGCTCTGGGCAGCTTGTGGAGAGAGAAAGTTATGATGTCACTTACGTCACTTTTGGGTGTGTAGTCTTTCTAATTACGTATTTTCACAGTCTGATACTTCAACTGTTTTACCACAAACCGACACTTTCTTGACTTGCAAAATTATCTTTTAAATTGACAAAACATCATATGTGTAATTCATGGCACAATTCAAACGGGATCAAACAATTATTTGTCTCTCGCTGTTGACTACCGTACATATTTTTTCTGAAATAAGGTCCCATGGTGGACAGAGGAGGGGGAGGGGCTTAGACTCTCTATAAAGTGTAAATGTGTGTGAAGCAGCTGTCAGCAGAGAGCAGCTGAGTCAGCTTGTTGTGGTGTGGCTGTAGATCCATTCAGTAACGTTCTCAGTAAAAGTGAATAGTGTGATAAGGTGGATTTGTTTCCAAATGTAGGTTACTGTGACACAGTAAACTGTCTTGTCTTTAGCCCTAGTCTCTACTCCAAAACATGAAGAGTTGGAGCTTGAGAAGAGTCAGCTCAGTTAACCTGAACAAACTGTTAGCTAGCTAACTAGCCAGCAAACACACTGATGTTAATGTGAACATGCTAACGCTAGCTGCTACTAGATGCGTTAGCTAGTGTGTCAGTTATGTTACCTGAGATACCTTCTACACAGGGGGTCCATATCGTCCTTTTATTAAAATCAGTTCTTCTCCAGTCTGATATATATATATGATGCAGTTTGATTGATTACATATTGATTGTAGAATGGATCAATACTACACTGTCTGTCTGTGGGAAGAAACATTATTATCAGATTCCACAAAAAAATGCATGAAATGTATTATTATCATTATTATTATTGTTATTATTATTATTATTATTATTACACACCTTCAGTACACACACATCAACCTGCACACATTTACACACACACACTGTCTCCCACATACACTTTCACTACACAAACACACCTCTATTGCACACAATTTCAGACACACACAAACATCTTAACACCACACAGACAGACACACACACACACTCTCTCTCTCTCTCTCTCCACTTGTTCATCCCTCGTTTCTCTCAGTTAACCACAGGAGACAGTGAAATCCCAGAAATCCTTGTGCTGTATAGGAGGCTGTGAAACGGCGTTAGTGGTATTCAATACAGCACACACACACACACACACACACACACACACACACACACACACACACACACACACACACACACACACACACACACACACACTCTTCCTGTCTGCATGAGGACTGCTGACTTCAGCACTTCTGACCGCCGGGAGCATGGATTAGAGCGAGAGTCTTTCTAATGCAACACACATTACATACAGTACGAACACTGGAAACCTGCAGTCCAACCAGAGAGGAGGAGCAAGTACAGAGGTCTCACTCTGCCGGTACTTCAGGGAACCACAAACATCAACAGAGTCTGCTGTCAGTGTGTCATTTCAGGGTTTTCAGATTCTGTCTGGATCCTTCTGTCCGTCTAGACAAGTAGAAATAAATATAATAAATACAAGTAGAAATGAGCCACAAAATTCCGGAACCTAAAGCAAGTAGTGAGATACTGTATGTTCTTTGGTTCAGATATTGCTGTTTAAGTAGTGAGAGGTATAATATAATATAATATAATATATGTAATATATATGTAATATGTATATGTAATATAATGTAACATAATATAATAGGGTCAACTTTGCTTCATGTTCATATAGAAGATTTATATGATTTTATATTAGAAAATTGACATAGATGTACAGAAAAGAAAAAAAAAGAAAACATCCATAGCACATTTACATTGGACATTTTAATCTGACTCCCTTAGCTACTTTGATTGGAACATCAAAGCCCCAAAATAAAAACGGTAACACTTTACAATAAGAGTACATTAATTAAGGGTTAGTTAATGCTTAATAAGCATTAACTAACCCTTAATTAACAGTTAACTAATGTGTTTGGTAATCATTTACTAATGGTGTTCATGTTAACTAAGGTATTAATGTATACATTATTTAATAGTCATATTTATAAACTATTAAATAATGTATAAATTAATACCTTAGTTAACATGAACACCATTAGTAAATGACACATTAGTTAACTGTTAATTAAGGGGTTAATATATTATTAAGCATTAACTAACCCTTAACTTAGTGTACCCTTATTGTAAAGTGTTACCAGAAATGTTGTCTGAACATAATGTCACGATGAGATAAAGGCATTAACAGAAGTCACAGAGAGACAGCAGGTACAGCATTAGCGTCTTTATTTTTTGTCGTCGTTGCATAGGAAATGCACATCTTGCTTCCAGTAAATTGAGTCTGCGTGGACATGGAGTCACTAATGGGCCGAGAGGGATATGGGCCTACAGTATACCAGTTAGAGAAACAACAGTCGGAAAGGGAAGAACGGAAAGAAACACAACAAAATGACAACAGAACTCACACCGGGAGGTCAGAGAGGACAACAGAGAAGTCAGTGCAAACTCACAGCTTCAAAACAGAGAGGATGGACAACAATGGCACCGGACGAAACTATGGAGACTAGTTAACATCAAACAAAGAGTAACGCCAGGTACTGGACTGGTGCGGCGGCGGAAACACCGCTCTGTTCCATAAAAGAGTTGTAGAGGCACAAGGTTTAAGTCAGTTCTCAGACGGTGGTGAGGATGGAGAGAGAGAGAGAGAGAGAGAGAGAGAGAGAGAGAGATGCGGCGGATGGCTGGATGGCGGGGAACCGAGCGGGCGGTTAGGAGGAGGACGTCGCTCTGGTTTCTGTGGCGACTCGGGCAGTGAAGGGCATGCTGGGATATGGGATGTGAATGTGTGAGTCAGACTGCCCCGGCGGACCTCGGGGCAGATAAAGCTCTCCTTCCTCAGGATTGTCTCGGGTTAGCTACCTGTTAGCATCGCCTCCAGAGGGCCGGGAGCGGCTGGACGAAGGCAACAAGAAACCGATCAGACCGATCAGACCGATCAAACGTCAGTAATCTGCTCAAATATCATTTCAAAACGGCTACAGGCTGGATTTCGAGGGAATGTGGGCAGCATCGGACCGTATCTAATCGTACAAAACTGAATCCCTGCCTTGTGGTGTTTGGTTGTGTATTTTTCTGTATCTTTGCCCGTTTTGAATTCTACCACAGTGAAGCCGAAGGCAGATTTCCACGTCTGGATGCTAAAGTTTCTATTCTACTCTATTCTACTACTTAAAAACCAGTGTGGTCATCAACAAAGTTTGTCAACCAAAGTTTGCAGCCGTTTAAAGGAGACGCGCAAGTCGAAGAAACTGTTTGGTTTCAAAGAGCGGCGCTGCATCGACGGCCCAGGGGTCGAAAGCGAGGAGGATTTAGACGCTCGAGAGCCACTGGAGATGAGCTAGACAAGCCGATCGACCGGACTGGACCGGGACTTTAGGGGGAGGAGGGGGGGGGGGGGGGGCAAGGGGGGGCAAGGGGGGTCGGTCTCCTAGGTGCTGGCTACTGCTTCCTCTAGACCTTTCTCATCCACCTTCAGCACGGGGCCGCCGGCTCGTTTGAAGTGGCACCGAGGGAGAGGCAGCGAGGCTCGATGAAGGGGATTCTGTCCCGGATAGTGCTGAGCGCTGCAGAAAAAGACCGAGGCCATTGATTCGCCTCCTGCAGGAAACTGCCTGGGGAGGAGGATTCACAGAGAGCCACGCACAGATTTCTCAGCCTCCTGGTCAATGGAGCTCCTGTAGCGGAGGAGAGGAGGGGGGAGGGGGGAGCGGGGGGGGCCAGGGGCTAGCCAGGCCAGCCGGGCGCTGATGGTTAAGTTCCTGGAGATTGTCGGGTGAAAACGGCGAGGCTGCAGCAGTCCGCCGGCCGCCTGGGGCAGTCGTCACGGCGGCACACCCGTCACTGAGGTCGATGAGGCGACGGACAACACAGTAGAAAACCGTGACGGCGTACGGTGGCTTTTTTTTTTAATGTCGGGATGAAACACAACAGAGTCCCACATGTGAACGTGAACGGGTGATGAAGGAGGATGGAAGTAATGAGCAGAAAAGGTTTGAGGCATAGGGAGAAGTAAGAAAAAGAAGGAGAGAGAGAGAGAAAAAAAACAGTAACGTAACATTCTGATTTTTGTATTTTTTTTTTTCATTTGTTGTCTTCGTAACAGCTTACTAGGCGATTATGGAAGAGCATGCAGTTATATCTTATGATTATTGTACATTAGCTATAATCAGAGGGGCCTGACAGACAGCAAAGGCTACTGGTGTTCAGAAATTTCAACAATTACAAACAATTATTGTATTCAGTATTCAGAAGAGCATTATAATACAGGTTTTCACAGGCACTACATTTGATCTTTTTCAATATATCATGTAATATGCTGGTTTGTTTTTATTTTTCATTTCTTTTTGATTTTTCATATAACTCGTTCGGTCCTTAAGCTGGGATCTGGAAACGGAAGGATTGATCGTAAAAGAAGGCAGAGGCTGAATTTCACAAAGTAGATACCAAAGTCCACCATGTCTGGTGTAGGCGCACACACGTGAGCCACGTATGTGCACGTACACGTATGGATCGTTGTTTTGTCAGTGCATAGTTCTCATGCAGATTAGACTGCTATGCTTTGATACGCTGTCAGGAAGCATGATAGTAAGTTCAAATTGTCACATTTTCCAGCTTACCTCCCCTTCACTGGCTTGATTTAACACTTAGCACCATGTAATGGTTTTGCAATAGGATAAATAAATATCTTTGCAAAGGAGCAGTGACACTGTGATTCATTACAGTTGAGCGCCAGAGAGCAGCTTCAATGTTACCTGCCTTCTCATCCAATGACTTTCCTTCATCCCTCTAAACTAATGCCATTTATACTCATTTCCCGGCTCGTGCGCTGGCACAGGCGGCGCCGTGAAGAATGTCTTCCTTCTGGTCCGTTCTGAACACGATCGGCCCTGATATCACGGCAAACGTGTGCACAACAGCAGGGGAAACGACCGCACTTTCACAGCCGTGTTTGTGACGTTTACATCGGGTTTGAACACTAAGAGGATAAATGTTTGACTGGCACAAAGTCTCTGGAAAGCCGGGAGGATTTCAGGTGTCATTGAAGCGCTCCCCTTCTCTTGTACGATTGTTCTACGAATAGCACGTACGTTCAGCGTTTGGCTCCGCACCATTGCTATAATTCACATACTTAGGTCTCTAAAGTGATTGAAAGTACTTGTATATTGGTGGATTAAAAATACCCTGGTCTAAGCCTGAAGAATTCTGCCCCTCTTCACGTCAAGCCATTCAAATTCAATATTTTCCAACCCCTCTAAACCGCAGACTCAGAGAGCGGTCCGATGGATTTTGGGGAAATCACTACAGCAAAATGCCCAGGAGAATTTGGACAAACGTAAAGAAAACAAAGGCCTTTGGTGCGTCGGTCATAAAGCCCAGCCTTCATTCAACCCTGTTTCCTGATGGAGCGGCAGAATTCCTCAGACGCAAGTCAAAATCCAAAATCAACTCTTGGCATTGGCCGGGAGGGAAGGGCGAAGCAAGAAGGAGGCAATGGGGGAAAGGGAGGGAGAAAGGGAGAGAGGCGAATGGACTTTTTAAGACAGTCTTTCACTCCAGCTGTCTCATATTGCTGGTTGGACGAGTTCGGCTTTGGATCGACCGTCAGAAACTCTCCTCCGACGTTTCAGAAAAGCGTTCTGATTTTTCTGGCGTACCGATCTCCGTGAAGCTACTTCCTGGGATCGGTAAATGTACGCTCGTACTACCCAGCGCTCTCCATATAGGAGAAACATTTACTAGAGACACATCTACTGCAGCTAAGGGGTTCTTGAGGTGATGGGCTATTTGGCAAAAACCTGCGGTAACAGGTCTAGTGGAGGGGAAGGGGACTAGAGTAGCTGTGAGAGTGTAGGCTTCACCGGACGATTGGATCCCAGGAGTGCTAGAACCTCTGAGCGGTTCGTCCGATTTGTTTTTGAGAGAAAATAGATGAGCTAATTTACGTCAAAATACCAGAATCTCCCTGCTGGTGTGTTAGTAGTTGGTGCTCATGGGCTCAGGTGAGGGGTGGAGTCTGATTGGATGGTTTGATCCAAAGCTTATTGGGGACTAGAGAACATTCAGAGCGACATCCGACCTTAACCGGCTAACCGCTATATCTCAATGTCATAGTCCTAGCTTCCACTTCAGTGTGTCTAGTGTTAGCTATCTGGAGGAGGAGAACATCTTGTGTTGGGCTTCACATTCAATACCCCCCCCCCCCCCCCCCCCCCACCACCACCACCACCTGAACCCTCCACCCTCCCCCACTGTTTCGGTACGTTTTTTAAAGAGTAACTAAACCCCAAACCCAAATCAGGACATCTAAAAGGCATGCTACTGAAACTGCCATCTGCTGTTGGCTGATCTTTGGTGCCAGGTGATGATGTCACCACCCGTTGTACTCTGTAGAAGGTGACGTCATCACCTGGCACCAAAGACCAGCCAATAGCAGATGGCCATTTCAATAGCAGCGTTTCACCATTAGATGTCAGGCTTTACACAGATGTTGTTTGTGTTCAGTTCCTCTTTAAAGCCGCAGCAGATCTTCCCTCGGCCCGGCCGGCTGCGGGGCCTCAGCCTGCGGGGCCTTGGCCCGGCGGCCTGCGGCGCCTCGGCCTCGGCCCAGTGGCCTGCGGCGCCTCGGCCGGCTGCGGGGCCTCGGCCCGGCGGCCTGCGGCGCCTCGGCCTGGCGGCGCCACAGGCCCCGTGACCTGCGGCGCCTCGGCCCGGCCGGCTGCGGGGCCTCAGCCTCGGCCCGGGTTACGGCTGTATGTGCTGTATGCGGATGCTGTGATGAGCAGCAGTGGATGTGTGGATGGAGGGAGATCAGAGAAGACCTCCGGGCTCTGGGAGCGCTTGGTGAAGAGGAGGAGGAGGGGGAGGAAGAGGAGGAGGGGGAGGAGGTGATCTCGTGGGCCAGCGGAGAAAGAAACAGATGGAAAAGAAAAAGAATCATGTTGCATAATCAAGCTGTTTATTTTCCTGCATGGAATGGTGAACACAAAAAAAGATGCCTAGATGCATTTATAGTAGGGGCATCCTTTGGCTGGCTATGTCATTGTCTCCTGCCTAAAACTAAATTTTAAAATGCATAAAAAACGCTCGCTTTTCTTACCAATTTTCCTCAGAATTGCCTAGATTTAGCTTCATCAACACTGATGCAACAAATAACCTTCAAAACATACAGCATACTGTAACATCCATTTACAATGGTCTTATCACCACAGCGCCCTATACTTTTTAAGTACAGGAATATGCTATACCATCAACAGAAGAAATGTCCTTAAATACATACAAAAAAGTAAAGCAAATAAAGAAAAAAAAGAAAATAAGGAAACAGGAAAGTTTTCAACTTAAATCCAGTTCCCAGAAAACAAACCAAACCAGTTCTAGTAATGTGGCCTCGATACAAACAATCAGAAAATTCACAACACTAGTTTTTCCTCATTTAATCAATGTTACAAAAGTCCTGCATTATAAAATAGGGCAGCTTTAAAATCAGTGTAATTAATAAAACTATACAACATACAAACACGTCTCCCATCAGGCCTTGGGGCCCGGCTGCTCTGCCCTCCGTCCAATAAGAGCTAACTCTTCTCTCCGTCTCGTCTTCTTCGCTGCTGTACCAGAACTAAATTACACACACAACACAAGAACAAAAACACACTGCCCAAACTATTGCTTTTATATTCTTTTTCTTTTTTTCTTTCTTTAAAAAGGGTGCAATTTTGTCGTTATCTTACACACACACAGCCAAATCTCGCTGATTAGATGCTAGGCTGTTTCACAAGGTTTTTGTGACACTTAAAAAAATGTCCGTGCAATTTTTTTTATTCCCTTCGCTCTTTTTAAGCCCTGGAAGCTGTTTTTTTTTTTATTTCATAATTCTCACTATTGTCATTTATTTCATATTTAGTGCAGATAATTAAGAAAGTAATGCCCAACTCATGGCTAAAGGGTAGGCAAGAACAAAGACAAAACAAACATGTCACGCTAAGAGGAAACACACAACCCACACAAGTGGAACTACTAACCATCACAGCTGACGGCGTCACATCACTGTCCGTTACACCAGAGAGACGGACTAAACACACAACAGGTAAACAATTTATTCACCGAACTGCAGAAGCTCTGCCGGCGGGCGACAGAGCGGGCGCGGCTAAACGTTGGACGTCATCGTTTTTTTTTTTTTTTTTAGTCTGTCGATAAACGGCGGTCTGTGTGATGGAGAGGAAGTTGGACTTGTTTAAGGCTTGCTTGTGACCAAAAAAATAAAAAATAAAAACCTATCAGGAGAGAGAGACCCGAATATATATTGCGGCCGTCTGGTAAAACATCGAAACAGGAAGGAAGGAAGTAAAATTCCCCGAGCGGCGGCGACTCAGCTTGGCTGGGCCGCCGCTCCTGGACTGGCTTCGCCATTTTAGGGACCAACGGCGAAGCACGGCGCCAGTCACGTGCACGCTGACTTTGGTTAAAAATAAGAAAAGAGAGAGAGAGAGAGAGAATAACCCAAACGAATAAAAAAAGACAAAATAGATGACTAGTGTACCTCTATGTGAGTGCAAGCAGGTATTGCATATTTTTTTTTCCTCATTATTCATTTCTGGGAACAAAAGAAGACGAAAGAAAACAAAACAGGAAGACTTCAAATGAAAAGTTTTTGCTGTTTACAGATTGCAGCAACAGACGTAAAAATCATCCCAGGGGCTCTAAGGGGGTCCGGACCGGGGGTGGGGGGGGACCGGGGGGGGGGGGGGGGTGTTCTGAGCTCCGTCTCCTCCATCAACAGCCTGCGCTCACGAAGGTTTGTGAAATGAGCACGATGTCGTAAACTGCAGATGAACAGAAAAAAAAGTTTCCTCAGCAGGTGGAAAGTTCGGCTGTGGAGCAACTTAACCAAAGTTTTACTTGCCTAACCTTAACCTCAGTTTATCTGAACTGATCAGTAGTGACTGACGGATCTGAACCAATCACCGGCCGCTTCAGTCACATGATTCAGTCACATGATGCGTCAGCCTCTACATGGTTGGCAGACATTTACCAACTGACCAAGAATGTCGTCCATTTGGACAAAAATATCGTCTTTGCAAAGACAGTTGGTCTGTTGGTTAAGGAGGTGATTTCAACAAATCTATTCTGCCGAAACACCAATGAAAAACTGTCGCACAAACATTTCAAATTTTAGTCCCGCCCACAAAGGCTCTGATTGGCTCGGTTGTTGACCATGGAAACACCAGACTCTCTGACTCGCTCCACAGAATCTGAAGAGTGGAGGAACGGTTCAGGAGTCTGAAGCAGGATATGTCTGAACTGAAGCGTTAGCTCACCTTTTCATGTGGCCAACAGGTGAAGATGTCCAGTCCAGTTCCTGGACCATAATCCTCTACTGGTGGAGGAACCTGATCTGTCCAAAACACCTAATCTGGGTTTCAGAGTTCGTGCTCATTTCACAAAATTTCCTGAGACTGTGTTGCCATCAACTAGCAGGGATCAGGATCTGATTGAACCGGTCTAGCTGGTCTGGATCCATGTCTGCACCGCGCTGAGTCTCTGCTCAGAGGCAGAACCTCGGGACGTCCCGCAGCTCGGCCTGAGGACCGGCCGCATGGCGGCGTGATACTGACAGATCACCAGCAAGTCGCTCCTAAAGTCACAGCGCTCCTCCTCAGCTGATCGCTCCAGTTTCCTACACAATGGGAGGTGCGGAGGGCGGAAGAAATGAAGAGAAAATAATAAAAAAGAAAGAAAAGCGAGACTCTCCACATTGGAACTTGTGCGACCTCTCAGGACTAGACCGTAGCTCAAGGCACATTGATGAGGAACAATTGTTTTCGTGCAATTTGATGACGAAATAGAATATCCTGGAAACCGAAAAGGAATTGATCTGTTGTTGGGGAGGAAAAGGAGGGAGAAATAAAAAGGATGGAGAGATGCTGAGAAGCGAAGAGAGCTGGTTGGTTGTGAGGGAGAGCGATAGAAAACTAATAGACGGCTGCTGGCAAGTGCCTGATGTTGGGTTTACAATATAGTGTCTTTATTTCACTAACTACATCATCTATGGAAAAATTTGTCACTAACACTAGAACATGCAGATATTTTTTTTGTTCTTTTTTTTACTTTTTCACTTAATTCACTTTTGTTCGACGCTGGATGGTCGTAAGAGAGTGTGTGTGTGTGTGTGTGTGTGCGCGCGCGTGTGTATATATATTTATATATATATATAGTATAGGAAAGGAAAAACAAAACTAAAGTTGAATAAAATGGTAAGTTGCATGTGAAGCGCTCGGCTGTCTTGTCTTGTGGACGAAAGCTTCCAGAGAGTTTCCCTCTGCTCTTCCTCTTCCTCGCTAAGCCACACCCCCTGATTCCATACTCACAGCCCATTGGCCAACTGCAGGAATAAGTGCTTCCGATTGGACGAGGCCTCTAGGAGACCTGGCCAATCACAGGGCAGCCCGTCACCTGGGCGACGCCCGTTAAAGATTATCTCGCCAACTGAAACCGGAGAAACTTTTTAAATTCACTCACATTATATTTGCTGCTGATTTTGCCTCATGAGAAATTCAAATTGCTTTTTATAATTCAAACGATGTGCTTCATTAAAATAAGTTAATCGCTTAGCGTTTTTTTTTAACAAAATGAAAAGCAGATTCAAGCTGCGAGAAATGCTTTAGAAAATTGATTGTTTAAAATGACGATATTTCTTAAAGGGATTTTTGTTCTACGATACTAACAAATTTACAAGATGAACAAACAACAAATAATAAACAATAAAAGTGAATACAGCTCCCCTTATTTCTCACAAGGCTATGGTTTCTAGTTCAACGCTGTGTTTTTTTGTACCCCAATATTTTAGAGTCCCAGAGGTGTGAGCGGACTAGGAAGAAAAATATATATATATATACTTTTCATCAACTGTTTTCAACGAGCTATCTTACAAAGATATTTAACTATCCAACAGCTAGCCAACAAAATTGCACTTTCCTCATGATCAATATTCCACTGGTATTTTAGTCATGGATGTCTCCTGTCTGCCTGGTTCATATGGACACCAGAGTCTTCTGCCCCCCTCAGCATGCTGCAGCTCCACCAGACTGCTGGATGGATAGAGGAGGAAGAGGAAGAAGAGGAGGAGGAGGAGGAGGAGGAAGAGGAGGAGGAGGAGGAGGAGGAGGAGGAGGGGACCAGCTGAAATGACGGCTAAGAGAGAAAAACAATGAGCCATGAAGCCAAAGCCTCCCAGATTCAAGCCTGGATCCACCAGCGTCTGGTTGCAACACTTCGCTTTGCATCAACAAACCCCCCCCACCCCCCCTTCCCCACATTTACCCCCCCCCCCCCCCTTCCCCTCACCCCCCCTCTTTCACCCCCCAACCCCCCTCTCCCCAACCCCTCTGTAGTTCATATTATTTCTGGGGAGCTGGCTGGGCGTTTCTTTTGCCCCGCCTCCTGTCTCAGGTCTTTCCATTAAGCATTGGTCCATGTCCTTGGAAAGAGCCACGCCCCCCTCCCCCCCTCCCGCCACCACCACCAGGGGGCGCTGCAGGGTGGGGGGCGGGGGGGGGTGGGGGGTGGGAGGCGTCCATCCCAGCAGGAGGTGGGGGGGGTGGGGGGGAGGTATTAGCTGGTGGTATCTGACCCAGGTAACAACTCCCCTCCGTCGCCACGGCCCGTCCCGTACCGCGAAACAAACCGACCCCCGTCCAATCAGGAGGCTTAACCGTTGCGAGTCTGTATGCACACACACACACTACAGAGGACACAGAGAGTGTGTGTGTGTGTGTGTGTGTGTGTTGTTTCTCTGGAGGGAAGCTCGGTGATTCGGTCAGTCCGGTCGGCGCTCCCCCAGAAAATGAAAGGCTCAGTCCCCCGATCTGGAGCCAAACTGACACTTCTCAGCCCAGAAGGGGAGGTGGGCGGGGCCTGGGGGAGGGGGAGGGGGAGGGGGGGGTGGGGGGTCTGGCACTATATCTGAATATAGACATACAAACCATATGTCTATAGGAAGTTATATAGTTAGAGTGTGTATGCGCTGGAGGGGCGAGGTGCGTTTGATCCGCTGTAGCCATGCTGATGCTGTTAAGTCTGTGAGGCGCTGGTGGGGGCGGAGTCAGCCGCAAGGGGAGGGGGTCGTGGGCGGGGCGAGGCGGGGCGGGGCTCTCTGTCGGTCGCAGTTGGGGTCAAAGGTCGAGGAGGTGGAGGAAATTATGGGTGGGCGGGGCAGCCATCTGTCGAGCAGGCGGGGGGGCGGAGCCTCTGGAGTCCTTAACCCAGGTACCACTGGAGAGAGAGAGAGAGAGAGAGGGAGAGAGAGAGAGAGAGAGACATTAAAATATATACACACACACATACACACTGTCCAAGGTGTGTGAGAAGGTCTTTGCTCCTCAGCTTCAGGCCTGTCTGAATGTCAGTCAGGTTTTGTTTGATCCCACAGAGTCCTGCCAGACCTGCAGCTGATGCAGCTTCCCTTCTCTCCTGGTTCTGCTGGACCTGAACACTGCGTGTGACGCTGTGGATCTCATGATCCTCCACACCAACACCGGGCTCTCAGACTCTGCACCTAACTGGTTTCAGTCCTTTCTAGGACTGAGTCTCACTGGGAGGAAGCAGGTCTAGACTGCCCCCCGTCACCTGTGGAGTTCCACAGGGTTCGGTTCTCGGCCCCCTTCCTGTTTCCCTCTACTCGCTCCCTCTTGGTCGTCTCATCAGCAAGTGGGATGTAACAAAGTAAAAATACTTCATTACTGTACTTAAGTAAGATTTTCAAGTATCTACACTTTACTCAAGTTTTTCTTTCACTGAAGACTTTTAACTTTCACTACATTTCAAAACAATCAAATCTGTACTTTCTACTCACTACATTTTCAAAACAGACTCGTTACTCTTGGGAAATCATCATGGGATGTTTTTCCACTGCTGTGCTGAAGACACCCAGCTGTACCTCTAAACCGCCCCGAGCCCCTCTGGAGCCAGGTCCAGGTCCAGGTCCGGCCTCAGCCTCAGCTCCTCCAGGAGACAAAGGCCTGGATGAGCAACACTTTCCTCCAGGTAAACAGCAGCAGAACTGAAGCTCTCCACACCAGGTCTAGTCATCCCCGAGACCTCGTCTCACCTTTGACAGCGGGACGTCCCGCTGTCAAAGGGACCTAAGTCACTAATACCTAAGTCACTAATCTGAGTGATCGGTTCGACCCTCACCTGACCTTTGATGACCATATAAACATCTGTGCAAAACCTCTTTCTACCACCTCAAAAACATCTCCAAGCTCCGCCCACTCTGACCCAATCAGATGCAGAGGAGCTTGTCTGTGTCTTCATCTCCTCCAGTCTTGACTTGGGTTCTGGTGACTTGGGACTTGACTCTGAC
>NW_027284303.1:0-5000 GCF_046629955.1 Centroberyx affinis | reverse complement strand
CACACACACACACACACACTCACACAGGGAAATAGCATTGTGTTAAATCTAGATGTTACAATCCAATCTAATCTAGTGTCTTTACCCATTTATTCCTCCTCAGGGTCACGGGGGGCTGGAGCCTTTCCCAGCATGCACTGGGCAGAAGGCAAGGGAACACCCTGGACAGACCGCCGGCCCGTCACACAGACAGACAAACACACACACACACACACACACACACACACACTCTCAATTTCTGTCCAGTCCACCAGACCTGCGTGTGTCTGGACTGTGGGAGGAAGCACCAAACTGCACCAGCTGATCCTGCTGCTCCGCTCAGCAGCTGACCGGCCTCACAGCAGAAGCAGCAGTGTGTGTGTGTGTGTGTGTGTGTGTGTGTGTGTGTGTGTGTGTGTGTGTGTGTGTGTGTTTTGAGCGAGGCGGAGCCAAGCTGAAGTCTCTGTGCTGCAGAAACATATTTTCACCTTTCCAGATGCACTAGCGGGTCATCAGCAGTGTAGGAGCCGCATTTAAGTTTATTTCTATTTATGAATTTACTGATTTTGTTTTTTACTATACTTACGTTTGCAAGTAGAATTTATTGCAGAAATAAACTTAATACAAAAATAAGATGTTAGATGTTTCAGTGTCCTTAACTTTTAACTGTTGCAGTGTTGCAGATGCCATTCACCAGCAGACGTGTTCAGAGCTGAGGCTGAGGTCAAAATTAAGGACACTGAAACATCTGACATCTTATTTTTGTATTAAGTTTATTTCTGTAATAAATTCTAAGCACCAGTGAATGATGAACTCTCCCTGGATATCTTTTTGGAAACAAGGCTGTGAGTCTGACATACTCCACCCACTCTCTATGTGGTAAAACACAATAGAAAAGTGGAACAGGAGTTAAAGGGGATACCCAACTTTAAGATGATGTTTGCCACTACAAGCAGTTTATTAAACAATTCCAACAGCCTATGGGTTCGTTTTCTGTGAATAGTCTGTTTTAATGCAGATAGATTTACTAATGACATGAATAATGTGCTGAGTTAATGCTTTAGGTCTTAACATCGTTCAAAGCAGCTGAAATAATTCAACAATGACGCTATCTAGGCTTCTTCTGAATATATAAATAACGCAATATAATTTTTCTAACCTGGTGTCCCCGTCCTTTCGGATATTATCTGCCATGCCTGTGACTTTTTGGCCAGGTTCTGATATGTTTTTAGTGTGGAGTTATTTTCCTTACAAAACTTCCGCCTCCTGTAAATGTCAGAATGCCATTGGACGTCTCGTAGAGGTCAGCGAGTTCAGGGTTAAAGTTCAATATAGTTGAACTTTGGGCACAAACCTGGTGAAACATCAAGGTGATCTGCTGCTTTCAGCTTTCACAACGGCCTCGCTCTGAGCGATGCTGTGATCGTGTGTTTGGTGTGAAAACCCAGTGAGGAACCAAACTGTGTCACCAGTTCTAGACTAAAGGGACGGCTGAGGCTACTGGATCGAAACAGTCTGCTTAGCAGCTCAGAAAATGTATTTTATTAACAGTTATAGGAGATAGAAGCGGCTGATCCTGCTGGTGTCCAGCAGCTCAGAAACTGACTTTTATCTGCAGGTCTAGACTGAAGGAAACCTGCTGCCAACTGATTCTACAGATCTGAGCTTCCTGAACTGAGACGGTCTGCTCAGCAGCTCAGAAACAAACTGTCTCACCAGGTTTAGGCTGAAGGGACGGCTGATTCTGGATCAGTATATATGCAGTTATACGCTAAAGCAGGGTTCCCCAATTCGTTTTCCCCAAGGGCCAAATTATGTCAAGCATGCCAAGCCAAGGGCCACAAAGTGTCTCGGTAGTATTAATAATTTAGGCCCGGGATGCACTCTGGAAACAAAATAAGTTTACTTCACAGTTCCTCAGTGTTGAACAGTCATTTCTTACACAAGAGATGAACTTTAGCCAGATTTCATCAAGATTATTGAAAAATATTACAGACTGAAATGTTGCAACAGAAGTTGAGTTATTGGCCAGAATGACTCAACATTTGGACAGTGGGGTGGAGTGCTAGTCTCTGGCCATGCACACTTTCTCTATCTCACTCTCACTTACACACATATACACGCAAATTCAGACACACACACACACACACACGCACACACACACACGCCATCACCTTGTCACTTAAAAACCTCTGAAGTCCGTGGGCTTTTTGTGAATAATGCAATGAAATGCCAAGAGTGCTGGGTCAGCGGTCTGCTCACCGAGCTCCTGCACTGTCCCACCAGGGGCAGCTGACCAGTTGTATCCCCAGGTTCCAGACTAAAGGGACGGCTGATTCTGGCTTCAAACAGCCGGCTTAGCGGTTCAGAAAATTAATTTCATCAACAGTTATGGGCGGAAGGAGCAGCTGATCCTGCAGCCGCTCAGCTGGTCAGAAACTGAATTTTATCTGCAGATAAACTCAAAGTGACACAAACTGAACCGGGACGCCGCCCAGCTGTTCAGAAACCAGACCGGACCAACAAGTGGAGTCTGACGGGACGGACAGCCGGGGCAGCAGCTCAGGAAATGAATCATCAGCAGTTACAGTTTTTTACTTAATTGGTGACAAACTTTTCTCCATACTGAGTTCACTTTTTCAAACCTCTTCACTCCTCTGTCTGTCCCACACAGCTCGGCACAACGGTTCATTTCACACCCAAAATGCACCAAAACTACCAAAACACTGCAGACTTGTGTCAGAATCAAATAATTCGACCAAAACAGCAGCATAGTTTTCTCCAGCAGCAACACTTTGTCTCATAACACAATTACCTACAAAACACTGACAGGCAGCTTTACAGCAGATGAGTCATTTTATGGCGATCTTTGATGTAGTAAATCATTTTGTGCTCTCTAGTTTTTTGTTGTGTGTGTATATATAATATTTTTGTTATTGTTAATTATATAAGAAATGTGTACATTGTCTTATTTTACAGTAAACAAAGTTCCCATTACAAAATACAGTAAGAATGGTTCCTCTTTATAGAATGTACTGCAGTATACTACAGGAACAAGTCAGAGGAATGCAACAGGAAAACAGGAAAAGCTTCAATGTGCTTTTTTTTTTTGTTGCCATAAAGTAATTCAAAAATAAACTACACCAAAATGACTGTGGATACAATGTGAACTGTATCAACAGTTAAAAGCTGAAGTGACTGAAAGCCCAGTGTGTGTGTGTGTGTGTGTGTGTTACCTGTGGTTGCTGAGGGATGTTAAAGCCGGGGTCTCTGGGTCCGACGCTGACAAACCGCTGGCTGGAGACGTACTGGGGGTGGAGTAGGCTGTAACACACACACACACACACACACACACACACACACACACACACACACACACACACACACACACACACACACAAAGACAGGCAGAAATCAACTTTAAGTGGTAGTTTTGGTTTGGTTTAGTTTAGTTCAGTCTTGTGCTGACAGAGTAAAAACCCTGAACTGGTCTGGAGGTTTTCAGGACTGATGCGGATCGTCCAGACAGACGGATCACGGATGAGAGAAAAACGATATGAGAAAGAAATAAAAATAAAACCGGAGAGGGAGAAGAGATTTCTCTCCTTCAGAAAGTGAAGTGCATCAGATCTCAGTCTGGCTTCAGTCTGGACAGAACTGAACCAGAATAGAAGTTCTGTATTGATGTGTGTTGGTGAAGCAGGAGGATCAAGCTGCTGCTGCTGCTCCAGGCAGGCGCAGGAGGCCTCTGTCCTGCTGTTCACACTCTATACATATAGATACATACTATATATTTATACATATAGATACATACTATATATTTATACATATAGATACATACTATATATTTTATACATATAGATACATACTATATATTTATACATATAGATACATACTATATATTTATACCATGGTCTGCGTGAATACTCGATTCTGATTGGCTGCAGGGTGTCCATTAATTCCTGATGGACACCTACTAAGCAGTTCCAGTGAAACTGTCTGTTCACCGTTCTAAATTAATGCGCTGGCTACGTAGCATCAGCTGTATCTAAGATGAGTAACATAGCAACAGGGACGCAGTCAAGCCTCCGTTTACAATTTGTTTGTTCGTGAAAATCTTGATATTGATTTGGGGACAATGACATGGCTGATAGCTAGCTAGTCTTGTTGTTAAACATACTGTCAAATTATATTTACTGTTTGTTATTGACTCTGAATGTTGCTAGCATAACGTTAGCATAACGTTAGCATAACGTTAGCTTTCTGGCTCCTAGCTGAGCCAAAGGGTTCTATGAGCTGAGCGGACTAGAAATATCTCCTGCTGCCAAGTCCTATCTAAGGTTCGTCCTATTTACTGGAGCAGTGAACAACGTTTCTGTCGCATAAGAACCTTATGGGACGGTAATGATTGTTCCAGGTATTAGTCAAACCCTCAGGTGTTACCAGGGAAACTGAGTTATGGCTTGTGAAAAACTTTAGATTTTGATTACAAAACGCATGAAAATATAAATTAATGGTCTTGATTTTTTTTCTTTGGCAAGTGACCATGGTATAAGCGGGATAATGCCCTTCCAGGAGTCCATTATCAGGAATTAATGGACGACGGGGAGGCCAGAACCATCTGATGCACATTATCTCTTACATGTTTTATATATTTACCACATAGACTGTTGTGGAGGTGTAACAGCCTGAAGTCAAATATAATCCAAACACAATATTACTCACTTTTCACATATTTATGATTCTTAAATATTGCATTATTTATTTTATTTTTGACACATTTGATTCCATTGTTGTGGAGGCGTAACAGCCTCAAGTCAAATATAATGTTTAGATAATTTATTCATTTGCACATGTTATGCATATTAATCATAAATTAAAAGTTATATGAATAATTAAATCATATATTATTGTTTTACATGACTCAGATTGTTTATTATAAATATATTACGAGATAATAAGTAGGAAGTGCAACGTGACAAACAGCTAAAGTTAATAAACTCAGGAGCCAAGAGAGTGTG
>NW_027284302.1:5000-18979 GCF_046629955.1 Centroberyx affinis | reverse complement strand
CAGTTAAGAGTCAGTTAAGAGTCAGTAAAGAGTCAGTTAAGAGTCAGTTAAGAGTCAGTAAAGAGTCAGTTAAGAGTCAGTTAAGTGTCAGTAAAGAGTCAGTTAAGAGTCAGTAAAGAGTCAGTAAAGAGTCAGTTAAGAGTCAGTGAAGAGTCAGTAAAGAGTCAGTTAAGTGTCAGTGAAGAGTCAGTAAAGAGTCAGTAAAGAGTCAGTAAAGAGTCAGTGAAGAGTCAGTAAAGTGTCGGTTAAGAGTCGGTTAAGTGTCAGTGAAGAGTCAGTTAAGTCAGTGAAGAGTCAGTAAAGTGTCAGTTAAGAGTCAGTTAAGTGTCAGTAAAGAGTCAGTTAAGAGTCAGTGAAGAGTCAGTAAAGAGTCAGTTAAGAGTCAGTAAAGTGTCAGTGAAGAGTCAGTTAAGTGTCAGTGAAGAGTCAGTTAAGTGTCAGTTAAGTGTCAGTGAAGAGTCAGTAAAGAGTCAGTTAAGTGTCAGTGAAGAGTCAGTTAAGTGTCAGTTAAGTGTCAGTGAAGAGTCAGTTAAGTGTCAGTGAAGAGTCAGTAAAGAGTCAGTTAAGTGTCAGTGAAGAGTCAGTTAAGTCAGTGAAGAGTCAGTGAAGAGTCAGTAAAGTGTCAGTTAAGAGTCGGTTAAGTGTCAGTGAAGAGTCAGTTAAGAGTCAGTTAAGAGTCAGTAAAGAGTCAGTTAAGAGTCAGTAAAGAGTCAGTAAAGAGTCAGTTAAGAGTCAGTAAAGTGTCAGTGAAGAGTCAGTTAAGAGTCAGTAAAGAGTCAGTTAAGAGTCAGTAAAGTGTCAGTGAAGTGTCAGTAAAGTGTCAGTAAAGAGTCAGTAAAGTGTCAGTAAAGAGTCAGTAAAGTGTCAGTAAAGAGTCAGTTAAGAGTCAGTAAAGAGTCAGTTAAGAGTCAGTAAAGAGTCAGTTAAGAGTCAGTAAAGTGTAAGAAAAGAGTCAGTAAAGAGTCAGTAAAGTGTCAGTAAAGAGTCAGTTAAGAGTCAGTAAAGAGTCAGTAAAGAGTCAGTTAACAGTCAGTAAAGAGTCAGTTAAGAGTCAGTAAAGAGTCAGTAAAGAGTCAGTGAAGAGTCAGTAAAGAGTCAGTAAAGAGTCAGTTAAGAGTCAGTAAAGTGTAAGAAAAGAGTCAGTAAAGAGTCAGTAAAGTGTCAGTAAAGAGTCAGTTAAGAGTCAGTAAAGAGTCAGTAAAGAGTCAGTTAAGAGTCAGTAAAGAGTCAGTTAAGAGTCAGTAAAGTGTCAGTGAAGAGTCAGTAAAGAGTCAGTAAAGAGTCAGTAAAGAGTCAGTTAAGAGTCAGTAAAGTGTAAGAAAAGAGTCAGTAAAGAGTCAGTAAAGTGTCAGTAAAGAGTCAGTTAAGAGTCAGTAAAGAGTCAGTTAAGAGTCAGTGAAGAGTCAGTAAAGTGTCAGTTAAGAGTCAGTAAAGAGTCAGTTAAGAGTCAGTAAAGAGTCAGTTAAGAGTCAGTTAAGTGTCAGTAAAGAGTCAGTTAAGAGTCAGTAAAGAGTCAGTTAAGAGTCAGTGAAGAGTCAGTAAAGAGTCAGTTAAGTGTCAGTGAAGAGTCAGTAAAGAGTCAGTTAAGAGTCAGTAAAAAGTCAGTTAAGAGTCAGTAAAGTGTCAGTGAAGAGTCAGTAAAGAGTCAGTTAAGAGTCAGTAAAGAGTCAGTGAAGAGTCAGTAAAGTGTCAGTTAAGAGTCAGTAAAGAGTCAGTTAAGAGTCAGTAAAGAGTCAGTTAAGAGTCAGTTAAGTGTCAGTAAAGAGTCAGTTAAGAGTCAGTAAAGAGTCAGTAAAGAGTCAGTTAAGAGTCAGTGAAGAGTCAGTAAAGAGTCAGTGAAGAGTCAGTAAAGAGTCAGTTAAGAGTCGGTTAAGTGTCAGTGAAGAGTCAGTTAAGAGTCAGTTAAGAGTCAGTTAAGAGTCAGTAAAGTGTCGGTTAAGAGTCGGTTAAGTGTCAGTGAAGAGTCAGTGAAGAGTCAGTTAAGAGTCAGTTAAGAGTCAGTAAAGAGTCAGTTAAGAGTCAGTTAAGAGTCAGTAAAGAGTCAGTTAAGAGTCAGTTAAGTGTCAGTAAAGAGTCAGTTAAGAGTCAGTAAAGAGTCAGTAAAGAGTCAGTTAAGAGTCAGTGAAGAGTCAGTAAAGAGTCAGTTAAGTGTCAGTGAAGAGTCAGTAAAGAGTCAGTAAAGAGTCAGTAAAGAGTCAGTGAAGAGTCAGTAAAGTGTCGGTTAAGAGTCGGTTAAGTGTCAGTGAAGAGTCAGTTAAGTCAGTGAAGAGTCAGTAAAGTGTCAGTTAAGAGTCAGTTAAGTGTCAGTAAAGAGTCAGTTAAGAGTCAGTGAAGAGTCAGTAAAGAGTCAGTTAAGAGTCAGTAAAGTGTCAGTGAAGAGTCAGTTAAGTGTCAGTGAAGAGTCAGTTAAGTGTCAGTTAAGTGTCAGTGAAGAGTCAGTAAAGAGTCAGTTAAGTGTCAGTGAAGAGTCAGTTAAGTGTCAGTTAAGTGTCAGTGAAGAGTCAGTTAAGTGTCAGTGAAGAGTCAGTAAAGAGTCAGTTAAGTGTCAGTAAAGAGTCAGTTAAGTCAGTGAAGAGTCAGTGAAGAGTCAGTAAAGTGTCAGTTAAGAGTCGGTTAAGTGTCAGTAAAGAGTCAGTTAAGAGTCAGTGAAGAGTCAGTAAAGAGTCAGTTAAGTGTCAGTGAAGAGTCAGTAAAGAGTCAGTAAAGAGTCAGTGAAGAGTCAGTAAAGTGTCGGTTAAGAGTCGGTTAAGTGTCAGTGAAGAGTCAGTTAAGTGTCAGTAAAGAGTCAGTTAAGAGTCAGTTAAGTGTCAGTAAAGAGTCAGTTAAGTGTCAGTTAAGAGTCAGTTAAGTGTCAGTGAAGAGTCAGTTAAGTGTCAGTAAAGAGTCAGTTAAGTGTCAGTGAAGAGTCAGTTAAGTGTCAGTAAAGAGTCAGTTAAGAGTCAGTTAAGTGTCAGTAAAGAGTCAGTTAAGTCAGTGAAGAGTCAGTAAAGTGTCAGTTAAGAGTCAGTTAAGTGTCAGTAAAGAGTCAGTTAAGAGTCAGTGAAGAGTCAGTAAAGAGTCAGTTAAGTGTCAGTGAAGAGTCAGTTAAGTGTCAGTGAAGAGTCAGTTAAGTCAGTGAAGAGTCAGTGAAGAGTCAGTAAAGAGTCAGTGAAGAGTCAGTAAAGAGTCAGTAAAGAGTCAGTGAAGAGTCAGTGAAGAGTCAGTAAAGTGTTTTTTGTCTCAGACTGTCTTCACTCTCATGTCAGTGTGGAATAAAGACAAAGTTCAGCTGGGTGACCTTTGACCTTCATATGGTTCATTTGACCTTCATATGGTTCATTTGACCTTCATATGGTTTGTCATCAGAACAAAACTCAATCAAATATTTTTATCCATTAAAACACTGAAGACTCTGACAGACTGATACATGTACTGAATTTATACACTGCATCTATCTATCTATCTATCTATCTATCTATCTATCTATCTATCTCTCTATCTGTGTGAACATCAGTTGTTTGTAGCTAGCTAACAGGCAGATTAGCTCTCCATTGTAAATGTATTGAAGGTTTGTTGCCTAATTTAAAAATGTAATTACCATTAATAAGTACTAATCATAATCATAATGTGAATAAAACAGAACCTGTCTTAGCCTGTGATAGTGCTCATGCTGCTGAACCTGAGACACTTTTTACAGTTTCTTGTTTACTAAGTTTTAATGTTTTAATGTTTTAATGTTTTATTATTTGACTGTTTGAGCAGAAATCTGACCTGGGATCTGCAGTTTTTCTAAACTGGAAAACAAACTGATATTCACTCATCCTGTTCAGATTTTGATCAATAGATCTATCAATAGATGGATGAGACTTTCATCAAGCTACTTCCAGTGACACGCGCTGATTTGTTTCCCTGTCGCGGGGTGAACAAGCGGCTCGCGCCACAGAACCCCGCCGAGTGCGTCTGTTTTAACACCCAGATCTGTCCGAGCCGGGCGGCGTTTACTTGTACGGGTCAGAGTAACGCACGCCGATCGAGTCCGACCAACTAGGCCGCACTGGAGGATAAATCTAACGCACCCACCGCCATTAGCGGCCCGGTTCTCACTTTGCAGCCAAACCGACGGTCTCACAACGCGGTTTGTGTGTTTTTTATTGAAAGTTAGGAAGAGACGGGCTGTCCCGGCGGGGCGGGGCGCGGTGCAGCCAAGTATCCTGCCTGGACATGTTGGGGAAGTTTAGTTAGACAAAAAAACTACATTTCCCGGAGTTCGTTGTAGTCCTCGAGTCCCCGAAGCCAGGCGAGGGAGGGGCGGGGTGGGGGAGGGGAGGACGGGTGACTCCTAAAACATGTTTGTGTTGGGAAAGTAACACGCTCGCGCACCCAGGCTCCACACGGTGAATAAAACACAGTGAACACGGAGAGTCAGAGCCGCTGTCAGGCTGAACGGCGGCAGCACGGACACAAATAAGCTCCCGTGTTCAGGAGGGTGGGGGAGGAGGGGGGGGGGGGGCGAATTCCTGCACTCTCTCCGTCTAAAAAACAAACGCCTCTCCTTCCCGCTGCGCTGGATTTACGTGTCGTGTGAGTGCGCGTGCACAGCAGACCGACGTCTCGACACGAAGCGTTTCTTTTCGGAGTGAAACGGTTTATTCGACGCGTTGGCGTTTCAGTCAGGCAGCGGGCAGGACGCCTCAAGACCCGGAGGGCGGGACGTAGTAAGGGGGCTTGCCAGCCGGAACGGGACTGTGATTGGTCGGCGCGGGGAGGCGGGACCTCAGGACGGCACGCGCTTGGTCGGTTTCGGCGTCCGTCTCGCACTCGGTGTGTCTGCAGCGGGATATAAAGCGCGCGGCTGGGGCTGAGCTCGCTGAGAAACACAGCAGCTCGCACTGATACAGATCTGTCACGAGTTTCACCAATTTATTAACCGACACACACACACACACTTCCACACACACACACACACACACACACACACGCTCAGACAGCTCAGCGGGAGTGTATTTTTCACGCTCAGTCGGTGTTTCGGGGTGTTTTGTAGTTTTGGGGCGTCATATTATTTGTTCCATGCTACTTCCTGCTGAAGTGCACGTTAGCCTGAGGCGGCTAGCTGCACGAGCTAACTGTTTACTGGCGACTTGTTACATTTGTGTTTTTCTCTTCTAGAGAGTCCGGGAGGAAAGACCAGAGAGCACCGCTGGGGAGGGCGGGGCCGAATTATTCATGAGCAGACGCGGGCGATTGGTGGATCCGACACAGGGGGGCGGGGCTATGTAAATTAGGAAGGCATCTTGTCTGCAGACAGGGGGAGGGGGTGTTTGGACACACACATACAGAGGTCTATTTATGTCTCTGTATTAACACACACACACAGGCTGAGGTAGAGCGAGTGTGTGAGTAGGTAACAGGCTAGAACACACACACACACACACACACACACACACACACACACACTCTGCAGCAGAGTCCAGGACAGCAGGTGGATCTCAGGACTGGAGAGCGTCGGTTCTGTTTCACAGAGTAAGTACCAACTGTAGGCCAAGTGCACAAAGATGGCGGCTGCCGGAGTGATGTCATCAAACCCCCCCCCCCCCCCCCCGATTGGTTCTGCAGTGTGGGACACTTGATGACATCACACCCGGAGGCCGCCATCTTTATGCTCAGTACATTGAAGAGCAGAGAGAACTTCATGGCCTGTTAGTAGTAGTACTACATAGTAGTACTGCCTGCTATATCTCTATCTACCATGAGTACTATGTCTACTACTAGTACTGTATCTGTCATAAGTACTACTACATCTGTTGTAAACATTACTACAAGTGCTACTGTATCTGCTGCCAGTTGTATCTGTTATAAGCAGTTCTATAAATACTACTGTAAGTACTACTGTATCTACTACAAGATTACATTATCTGCTGTGTTACAATACAGTATTTACTACAAGTACTACTCCGCTGTAAGTATTACTGTATCTACTGTAAGTATCTAGTATCTGCTGTCAGTATCACTGTGTTGTTGTGTGTTGTGTTGCCCAGGATCTGTCAGTAGAACTCAGTTTAATAGAAACAGGCTGATGGTGCTTTACTGAACTCTAGTCTGGACTCTGTCAGTCAGTCAGTTAGCTAGTCAGTTATTTAGTCGGTTAGCTAGTTAGTTAGCTAGTTAGCTAGTGAGTCAATTAGTTAGCTAGTCAGTTAGTCAGCCAGTTAGCTAGTTAGTTAGTAAGCTAGTTAGTTATTTAGTCGGTTAGCTAGTTAGTCAGCTAGTTATTCAGTTAGCTAGTCAGTTAGCTAGTCAGCTAGTCAGCTAGTTAGCTAGTTAGTCAATTAGTTAGCTAGTCAGTTAGCTAGTCAGTCAGTCAGTTAGCTAGTCAGTTAGTCAGCTAGTTAGTTATTTAGTCGTTAGCTAGTCAGCTAGTTAGCTAGTGAGTCAATTAGTTAGCTAGTCAGTTAGCTAGTCAGTTAGTTAGTCAGTTAGCTAGTCAGTTAGTCAGCTAGTTAGTTATTTAATTGGTTAGCTAGTTAGTTAGCTAGTTAGTCAGTCGGTTAGCTGGTCAGTTAGTAAGCTAGTTGGTTAGTTAGCTAGTCAGTTAGTTAACTAGTTAGTTATTTAGTCAGTTAGCTAGTTAGTCAGTTAGTTAGCAATTAGTTACTCAGTCAGTTAGCTAGTCAGTCAGTCAGTCAGTTATTTAGTCAGTGAGTCAGTTGTCAGTTGTCAGTCAGTAGAACAGTCTCTGTCAGGTTACCTGAAGCTCCTTTCTGCTGCTTTAACCCAAACTCATCTGCTTCTTTCATTATATTATTATTCTAAGTTGGAGAATGTGTCTGATTGGCTCTGTCACCTGTCAGTCAAACTAACCTGTCCTCTCTCTGCAGATCAATGCCATTGGCTGCTGAGCCAGAAGTCCCTCCCACAGGAAGAAGATGATCAAAATGTCATTGGACAAAGAAACCGTCCTCCCTCGTGATAGGACGTTGCAGGAAGTGCCTATCAAAGTAAGCCCCGCCTTCCAGGCAAGCGTCAGCCTATCAGAGGAGCCCAAACTTGCCAAGACACGCCCACTTCGCCCCAAAAATGGCATCCAGCCTTCCAACAACAGTCAAGCCCCTCCCACCGCCCCGTCTCAGCGAATCGCCAAGCGCCGCTACTCTATGGGCGTCGGCTTCAAGGGACTGCCCAAGCGCCGTCGCCGTGCCAACAGTGACAGCCAATCAGAGCCCGTCCTGCCGAGTCATTTCCTGTTGGGCGGCAACATCTTTGACCCGCTGAACCTCAACTCCCTATTGGATGAGGATGTCAACAGGTACACACAAACACACACACACACACACACACACACACACACACACACACACACACACACACACACACACATACACACACACACACACACAGTCAAAATGTCAACTTCCACTTCTGGTAAACACTGATCCTCCTCTCCTCCTCAGGGCGACCAATCAGGAGACGCCCAAGTGTTCGCCCCTGCCGTCGCGGGGCGGAGACCCCGTGGAGATCCTGGTTCCCCGTGACATCACCGACCCACTGAACCTGAAGGGAGGGGGGGAGGCGGGCGAGGAGGGGGGCGGAGTCCTGCTGTCCCCCCTCAAAACCAGGAGGAGACACAGGAACCGACACCATGGAGGAGGAGGAGGAGGAGGAGGAGGAGGAGGAGGAGGAGGAGGAGGAGGAGGGGCAGAGGGGGGGGAGCGGGGGAAGGGAGGGGGAGGGGGAGGGGGAGGGGCCGAGGGAGGAGGAGGAGGAAGAGGAGGAGAAGGAGGTGAAGGAGGAGAGAGGGAGGTGAACCCAGCTCGACTGTTTTCCTCCAGAGCGGGACTGACAGGTACGGACATAACTGTCTGTCTGTCTGCCTGTCTGCCTGCCTGTCTGCCTGTCTGTCTGTCTGTCTGTCTGTCTGCCTGCCTGCCTGCCTGCCTGTCTGTCTGTCTGTCTGTCTGTCTGTCTGTCTGCCTGCCTGCCTGCCTGCCTGCCTGCCTGCCTGCCTGCCTGCCTGCCTGCCTGCCTGCCTGTCTGTCTGTCTGTCTGTCTGTCTGTCTGCCTGCCTGCCTGCCTGCCTGCCTGCCTGCCTGCCTGCCTGCCTGCCTGCCTGTCTGTCTGTCTGTCTGTCTGTCTGTCTGTCTGTCTGTCTGTCTGTCTGCCTGCCTGTCTGTCTCTTCTTGTTGACCTGAGGTTATTTTAGGCCAAAGTTTTACTGTCGTGCACACTCCATAACAATGGTGACATGGCAGATAGTTTTGGAGGTAAATTAATGTAAATTAATAAATCAGCTATGAAATAACTTTCAAATGTTTAAATATACATTTATTAATGAATATGACTAGTAATAACTAATAAAATAACTTGCAGTAAGTAGTAGTTATAGTGTGTCCTAGTCTGCAGTACCTCTGCTGACCAGAGGGGGCGGTGTTCCTGTTAATAAACTTGTAATAACTCATAGTTAACTGTTTGTCCTGCAGTACCTCTGCTGACCAGAGGGGGCAGCGTTCCTGCGTCTCCTCTGCCTTGTGAACTCAACACTGCCATCACCTGTCGAGACGACGTGGCCCCGCCCCCCATCTTACCCCGGAGACACACCCACCCGCTGCCCGGCCACGCCCACAAAGCTCGCAGCCAAGGGGACGGTCGCCAGCGGAGACGCCGCCGCACCACCTCGATGAGGTCATCAGAAGGCGCCGCGAACGCCGACGTCCCGGCTGTTGTGACGCAGCCGACCAGGTTCCAGACGCCGCTAGTGGGAGGGGCTAGACCCAGCAGGTGATTTTGACAGGGGGGGTTCCACCTGTCAATCAGATTAAGTTTTATTTCTATTTTAGCTTCAGTTTCTAATTCAGTTTAGTTTCAGTTTGTTTGGTTATTTTTGGTTTTAGTTTGTTTTCTAATTTCATTTTGTTTATTTTTATTTCACTTCTTCAAAATGTTTTTTTCCACTTGGTTTTTGGTTAAATTTCAGGTTAGAAAATGAGATTAGAAGAAACTTCATTGATCCTGGGGGGAAACTGGGTCATACAGCAGCAAATAGTAACAAGATAAATAAAAAAAGAAGAATATAAAAGAATAGAAATAAGAACAGATGGGATATTAAACCAATAAGATAAACAGATCACAGCATCACGATAAACTGAGATGAAGAAAAAGTGGATGGAACAAAATGTACAATATGAAAACAAGTGTGTGTGATTTCCTGTATCTGTGAAAATATAACTTGACGATGTTTGGTCACATGACCTCTCTGCTGCCTCCTGCAGGTGCGGCGGCCCGCAGCCCGGCTCCGCCCACACACCAACGAAGAAGAAAAAGGACAAACACCGCTACCGGTACGGCAACCACAGCCGTTACTACGGCTACCACGGTTTCTACGGCGACGGGTGGGAGGGGCGGGTCGGAGCGGAGGAGGACCCCCGGCTCCGGCTGCTCAAAGCCGATTGGTTCAGAGACAAGGAAGTGCTGGACATCGGCTGCGGGGCCGGTCACATGACGCTGGCGCTCGCCAGGCGGTTCGGCCCCGCCCACATCCTGGGAGTGGACCGAGACGAGCGATTGGTCCACGCCGCCAAGCGGAACATCAGACACTTCCTGTCACATGACCTGGTGGTGGAGGATAGGAGGAGGAGGAGGAGGAGGAGGAGGAAGGGGGGGAGGGGGGAGGAGGGACAGGGGGAGAGGGAAACGACAGAGGAGAAGAAGAAGAAGAAGAAAGACGAGAGAGAGCAGATAGAGAAGAAGAAGACAGAGGAGCAGGAGGAGGAGAAGATGGAGGTTCTGCAGCAGGAAGAGAAGGAGGAGAAGCAGGAGGTGATGGAGGAGAAGCAGGAAGAGAAGGAGGAGAAGCAGGAGGTGAAGGAGGAGAAGCAGGAGGTGAAGGAGGAGAAGCAGGAGGTGATGGAGGAGAAGCAGGAGGTGCTGCAGGAGGTGCAGAAGGTTCTCTCCCTCCTCTCCTTCCCTCTCTCCTTCAGAGTGAGTCGCGGCCCGCTCTCTGCTCCTCCTCTCCTCCCCGCCAGCCGAGGATTCCCCAACAACATCACCTTCATACTGGTAAGACTGGGACAGACGGTCCACTGACTGGTTCACTGACTGGTTCACTGACTGGTTTACTGACTGGTCTACTGACTGGTTCACTGACTGGTCTACTGACTGGTTCACTGACTGGTTTACTGACTGGTTTACTGACTGGTCTACTGACTGGTTCACTGACTGGTTCACTGACTGGTCAACTGACTGGTCTACTGACTGGTTCACTGACTGGTTTACTGACTGGTTTACTGACTGGTTTACTGACTGGTCCACTGACTGGTTTACGGACTGGTTTACTGACTGGTTTACTGACTGGTCAACTGACTGGTTCACAGACTGGTTGATCACCATGATACTGGTGTTTATACACAAGTTGGGACCAAGGTTATTATAGTTTTGCATTTTTCATTAGTTTTTATTTTTATTTCGTTTTGACTTTTTATTTTCAATTTCAGTTTAGTTCTAATTTGTTTTTAAAGCAGGTTTGCTAGTTTAGTTTTTATTTTTTGAAAATGTTTAGTTTTAGTTTTTATTAGTTTCAGTTTTAGTTTTAGTCTTTTTTTGTAATATGGGTATTTGTCAGGAGCGAGATTAAAAAATTAAAAACCCCAGGCTTATGTATGAAATAAACTGACAAAAACAAAAACTAAAGACATTTTCTCTATAATTTTAGTTTATTTTAGTTAGTTTTGTAAACACACAATACAGTTTCAGTTATCGTTTTTTTGTAAAGCCTCGTTTTTATTTTTTTTTCAGTTAACAAAAATGTTTTTTCACACCTAGTTTTCGTTATTTCGTTAGTTTTCGTTAACGATAATCACCTCGGTTGGGACACCATAAGGAGGCAGAGCAAAGCACAAGACACTCAGGATGGTATTATCATCATGGGTGCATATGGGTTTTACGACGTCCAATGTCTGGGTCCAATGTAACGCCAAGATTTTGAACTGCGGGACTCTGGGTAATTAAGCGGTCCTCAACAGGAGGACGGTGTGTTTCTGGGCCAACCGGCTTCTCAGCTTTATTGGCATTTAGTCGCAGGAAGTTCCATCCATCCGGCAGAACTCCAGGTTTGCGAGTTGTGATCGGTCGTTGGGATGAATTGGTCGGTAGATCGGAGTATCGTCGGCATAGCAGTGAAATCTAACATCATGTCTGTGGAAAAGTTCACCGAGAGGTCTAGACCTAGATGGAGAAACACAAAGGTCCCAAAGGTCCCAGGACAGAGTTCACTTCAGAGCGTTCGGACCACAGAATTTGATTTCCATTGTTTTCTACGGTATTTTGCAGAGGTGGAAGAAGTACTCTGATCCTTTACTGCAGTAAAAGTACCAATACAGCAATGTAAAAATACTCCATTACAAGTAAAAGTCCTGCATGAAAAATCCTACTTAAGTTAAAGTACATAAGTATTAGCAGCAAAATGCAGTTAAAGTATTAAAGTAAAAGTAGTGGTTTGGTCCCTCTGACTGATATTTTATTATATATGACATCATTAGATTATTAATACTGAAGCATCAGTGTGTGAGCAGCATGTTACTGTTGTAGCTGCTGGAGGTGGAGCTAGTTTGAACTACTTTATATACAGTTAGCTAGTTTAGTCCGGTGGTTCCCAACCTAGGGGTCGGGCCCCTCCAAAGGGTCACCAGATAAGGTCACCAGACTTTTTCTCTAATCTTTGATTTTTGTTGAAATATTGGATCATTTGAACATTTATTGAAATGAAACCATGTGAGGTTTAGAGGGAAAAATCACTATTTGGTGGAGCTGTTAACAACTCATAGACATCTGAAATGTGACCCGACTACACACTGCTTTTTGTAAGACGTCAAAAGACAAAAAGGTTGGAAACCACTGGTTTCATCTTTAACAATGTGTTGTATTTTAAAAGCTTGTTATATTATCCATTGTGTCAAATCTCCATCTGAAAAGTAACTAAAGCTGTCAAATAAATGTAGTGGAGTAGAAAGTACAATATTTCCCTCTGAAATGTAGTGGAGTGGAAGTATAAAGTAACATCAAATGGAAATACTCAAGTAAAGTACAAGTACCTCTAAATTGTACTTAAGTACAGTACTTGAGTAAATGTACTTAGTTACTTTCCACCACTGTGTATTTTGGTATTATTTAGTACACCAAAAAATGGCGTGTGTGGGTTAGCTTTGTACTGTTACAAGACTAAACGTTAAATTAATAGAATGTGACACCTTACCTACAGTAATATAGAGCGATTAAACCCAAGCGGTCCAGAAACCCTTGGGTAGCTCGGGTAGATCTGAATCTGAATCTGTATCGAATGCCGCGTTCAAGTCAAGTACGATAAAGAGCAGAAGAAGAGTCGGGGTCAGAGGTCAGCAGTAGGTTATAACCTCAGTGAGAGCAGCCTGCTGTGGAGAGACCTGGAGAGAGACAGACGGGTCAGAGAGACTAAGGCAGGAGAGACAGACGCTTAGCTGGATAGAAACTAATCTTTCCAGGACTTTAGAGAGGAAGGGGAGATTAGAGATCGGTCTAAATTTATTAAGAACATCCGGGTCGAGGTTAGAGCTGCAACGATTAATCGATTAGTTGTCAACTATTAAATTAATCGCCAGCTATTTTTGATAATCGATTAATCGGTTTGAGTAATTTTTTAAAGAAAAATAAGTCAAAATTCTCTGATTCCAGCTTCTTAAATGTGAATATTTTCTGGTTTCTTTCCTCCTCTATGACAGTAAACTGAATATCTTTCTCACATTTCATAGACCAAACAACTAATCGATTAATCGAGAAAATAATCAACAGATTAATCGACAATGAAAATAATGGTTAGTTGCAGCCCTGGATTGTTTTGGGCAGAGGTTTCATCACGGCTGATGTGAAGACAGAGGAGAGAGAGAGAGGTGCAGTGAGAAGATCCAGACAGACAGAAGCTGCTGTGTTTTAGTCTGAAGAACAAAGACTGAGTTAGGGAAGAAGAAAAAAAAAGAGGAAGAGCGACCGATTTTTAAAAAGCCGTCGCTCTCTCCTCCGTTGAGTGAAATCCCGTCGGCTGGGGCTCCACGCACCCTTCGGCCCGTTTTCGGCGGTCGATTGGCTGTCACTCGAGACGTGTAGCCAATCAGAGGGTGCTGTGGGCGGGACTTTGAGCGAGGCTACAGACAGAGAGGGGCGGCTGCATCAGAGCCAAAGCAGCACATTTTTAAATTAATTTAACCCTAACCCTTTTTTTTTTTTTTTTTTTTTTTTTGGGGGGGGATTTAATGAACTTGATGTGAGAAAGAATGTTTGAGTTATTCTGACTTAATAAGAGATTCAGACATACATTTCTATTTTTTATTTTTTATTTATTTTTTTATTTTTTTAACCCCTCCACCACCCCCCTGCTTTGGAGAACATATAGCACTTTGTTTTTACATAGATCTGTTATTACAGCAATTCTTTTTACAGATTTTGAGATGAGATGAGTTAAATTTTGACATGATCTGTAGATACATATATACACATACATCTGCACATGTACAATCACACATAATCTCATATACGTATACATATATATATATCTATATGCACATATACATATACATATTGCATGGCAATGCAAATAATACATCACCATTCACACTTATCCGACAATCTACATACATACATAGAATAATGGTCCTATTAAGTCCCAGGTTTTTTGTTTTTTTTGCTTATCCGAAAAAATGATCCGATCCGTGACTCAAAACCAGGATACGATCCGAACCGTGATGTTGAGTAGGGGGAGGGGCCTAATAGGGGGAGAAGTTCCTTAACCCACTTAGCGGGCAGAGGGTCAGATCGGCTGGTTGTGGATTCAGAGGAAAGTACTGTTTTAGAGAAGGTCTCAAACTGCGAGAGTACGCTGGCGGTCTCCATGGCAACAGATCCCTCGATCCGGGAGAGGGATCAACACCCTCAGTAGGTAATGAATTGATAATCTCATCTCTAATACAGTCAATTTAGCGAGA